>NC_091194.1:23390994-23475250 GCF_040958095.1 Procambarus clarkii
TATACTGGTGCGGAGTCTTGAAGTGGGTAGAATATAATTGTGCATTAATTGGCTGTTGATTGCTGGTGTCGACTTCTTAATGTGTAGTGCCTCGCAGATATCAAGCCGCCTGCTATCGCTGACCAAACTAAATTCCAAAGGGTAACGAAGGACACTACAGCCGAATTGAAGGCAAAGGTCAACAAATTGATTGAAACTGTGAACGCCAAGAAATCCGGACTCCACCTGCCAAAGATTATTTGGGGAATATAAGCCTGGATACGCGTATGGAAATGTCAAGACACATAAGCCTGGAAACCCACTTCGGCCAATCATCAGCCAGATACCCACACCCATGTACAGACTGGCGAAGCGACTGAATGGCTTGCTGACTCCTTATGTCTCTTACACCTTCAGCCTGAAGTCTCCAAAGGAATTTGTTGACTTACTGCGGGGAACACGGGCCACAGGGATAAGAGCCTCGTTGGTCGTAGAATCAGTGTTTACCAACGTACCTGTGGATGAAACAATCGGGATGATAGCGGACAGAGTGTATCGTGATCCGGCCTGTACTCCTCTTGACATACCAGAAAACATTCTAAGGAAACTACTCCAAGCTTGTATTAAAGAGGCACCCTTCTTGAGCCCGGATGGGCACATGTATAAGCAAGTAGATGGGGTCGCCATGGGTTCTCCGCTAGGTGTCCTGTTTGTGAACTTCTACATGAGTACCATCGAACAAAAGGTCTTAGTCGACATTAACTTGAAACCGGCCATATACTACAGGTATGTTGACGACATTTTTACACAGGTACCTGATGTCAGACATCTGCAGGAGCTGAAGGAGGCATTTCAGCGGAATTCTGTGTTGCATTTCACTTACGAGATGGAGTAGGATGGGAAGCTGCCCTTTCTAGATGTAACAGTCATGGAAAAGAGCGGAGGTTTCCACACTGCAGTCTACACTAAGGAAACAAACATAGGAATGTGCCTCAATGCCAACAGTGACTGCCCAGACAGGTACAAGAGGAGTGTCGTTAACGCTTATGTCGACCGTGCTCTCAGCCACAGCTCAGGATGGAAGGAAGTCGATGAAGAACTCTGTAGGGTTAGGAAGATCCTAGACAACAACGGCTTCTCCAATGGTTTCGTTGAAGATATCATAAGAAGGAAGGTGAAACGCCATGCAACCTCTGAAGAGACAACTAACACAACACCTGTAACAACTATTAGACCATTTTACAGGAACTTCTTTTCCACAGCACATAAAACGGAGGAAAGGGTCCTGAAAGATATTGTTAATAGAAACGTTATCCCTACAGACAAAAATCAGAAGATACAATTGACGATCTACTATAAAACCAAGAAAACGGCCAACCTACTCATGAGAAACTCTCCAGACACAAAGCAGAACGCTTTAAAAGAGACCAATGTCGTCTATGCCTTCAAATGCCCACTTGGGGACTGTAAGCCTCAAAGAATTCAGTACATAGGCAAGACAACAACATCTCTTTCCAGGCGATTAACGATGCATAAGCAACAGGGCTCCATTAAGGAACATATAATCTCTTCCCACAACCAGACCGTCACCAGAGAATTCTTAACAAAAAACACGGAAATCATCGATAGATACAGCGATAGCAGGCAGCTTGATATCTGCGAGGCACTACACATTAAGAAGTCGACACCAGCAATCAACAGCCAATTAATGCACAACTATATTCTACCCACTTCAAGACTCCGCACCAGTATAGAAGCATCAAGAAATATGGGCCAATAGGCCCTTTGCAGTTACTTCCACTCTTCCCTTTAACTTATAAAATATTATACCCACTGTTTCGTGTTCTGTATTGTGTTGAAAGTTTGTTTTCACCTCATCCAAAACTGTTGTAACATATCACCTCACCCAAATGCAGGTATAAAATCGAAGCTGTTTAAACTCTGTTTAGATATAGTTGTGTGTGTGTAAACTAAAGTCTTTGAAAATGTAAGAAGTTTTACAAAAAGCGTTCAAGTGTTGCGTCAGACTAGAAATAAAAATGAAATTTGGAGAATTGATTTTTCAGTTACCATCAACAGTGAAAAGATATATAAGAAAAATTGAGAAAATTCGTGTTAGAATTATTAATCCTACTTTTTCGGTCATATTAATAATATATATATATATATATATATATATATATATATATATATATATATATATATATATATATATATATATATATATATATATATATATATATATTTTTTTTTTAAAGTTTGTGAGGGTACCATCTCTGGTGCCAATGTGGGGACCCATAGCCTCGGAGAAGAAAATAAAAAGTATTCAGAGGAGACCTTGTGGTTTCTCACTGAACACTAATATTATCTTCTCCTACCACCCCCATTCTTTTGTATGTACACATATATATTTACTTTATTTGAACTTTGTTACAAAAAAAGGAGTTACATATGGGTTACAAAGATGGTTATCATAGGTTGTCGAGTATATATATATATATATATATCTGTCGTACCTAGTAGCCAGAACGCACTTCTCAGCCTACTATGCAAGGCCCGATTTGCCTAATAAGCCAAGTTTCCCTGAATTAATATATTTTCTCTATTTTTTTCTTATGAAATGATAAAGCTACCCATTTCATTATGTATGAGGAATTTTTTTTTTATTGGAGTTAAAATTAACGTAGATATATGACCGAACCTAACCAACCCTACCTAACCTAACCTAACCTATCTTTATAAGTTAGGTTAGGTTAGGTAGCAGAAAAAGTTAGGTTAGGTTAGGTTAGGTAGGTTAGGTAGTCGAAAAACAGTTAATTCATGAAAACTTGGCTTATTAGGCAAATAGGGCCTTGAATAGTAGGCTGAGAAGTGCGTTCTGGCTACTAGGTACGACATATATATATATATATATATATATATATATATATATATATATATATATATATATATATATATATATATATATTTTTATATATATATATATATATATATATATATATATATATATATATATATATATATATATATATATATATATATGCGAACAACCCTGAATGGTCCCCAGGACTGTATGCAACTGAAAACTCACACCCCAGAAGTGACTCGAACCCATACTGCCAGGAGCAATGCAACTGGTATGTACAGGAGACCTTAATCCGCTTGACCATCACGACCGGACATAAGGAAGTGATAGCCGAAGCTATTTGAACCACTTCCCTGCCGGAATTTGGATGGTAATCTTGGGCATAGCATTTTATCAAATCACCTCATTCTTTGGGGTACACGTGAGGAACACAAATGCGAACAAGCCTGAATGGTTCCCAGGACTATATGCGACTGAATATATATATATATATATATATATATATATATATATATATATATATATATATATATTTTCACGAAATAATTGTTTTTCGACTACCTAACCTACCTAACCTAACCTAACCTAATTTTTTCTGCTACCTAACCTAATCTAACCTATAAAGATAGGTTAGGTTAGGTTAGGTAGGGGTGGTTAGGTTCGGTCATATATCTACGTTAGTTTTAACTCAAATTAAAAATAATGAACTCATACATAATAAAATGGATAGATTTATCATTCAATAAGAAAAAAAATTCGAAAAATATATAAATTCAGGAAAACTTGGCTTATTAGGCAAATCGGGCCTTGCATAGTAGGCTGAGAAGTGCGTTCTGGCTACTAGGTACGACATATATATATATATATATATATATATATATATATATATATATATATATATATATATATATATACATATATATATATATATATAATATAATATTTTACTATATAAAGTATGACACTTATTATACAATTGCACAACGTTTCGAACCTACATGGTTCATTCTCAAGTGATATGAAAGGCACTGAAAGAGAAAACTAGCAGCTCTAGGGTCTCTATAGAGACCCTAGAGCTGCTAGTGAAACTAAATGAAACAACTATAGTTGTTTCATTTAGCTTGGACCCCAGCTCCTTCAAAAAACTTGTAGCACTTTTACCCCTATCAGTAAGACGTAGGAGCAACACACACTTTAATCTCTGTAAGTTCTTCACCGATTGCTCTGAAATTTTGACACAAAGTTCCATTCGAATACGTGTGTGTTTTTATATATCTGCTATTATGATGTAATTATTTTTACCTGTGGCAGGTAAAAAACATGTTTTTTTTAAACAGAGCCATCTGTTGCACGTAAGACCAGCACAAGCTACTCAAAAAATGTTACGATTCTAATTCAATGTTTCCAGTTGCTTTGAAAAATTTAATTTATATAGATTTTGATTTATTTTCATTTTGATTTAATTATATTGTGTGACATTGCGTTGGAATTGAGCTGTGTTTTGGGTATAGTTTACTTGCTTCTTTTTTCATTATTTTTCATTTCTTTTTTAACTGTTCTTATTTTTCAGTGCAATTGGTGGTGAAATATAGATGTGTCGATTGATCTGCGTTTGAATTGAAAAATATCGTTAGTATTTTTTGTTTTTGTTTTGAAAACATGATAATGGACAACACGTTTATTTCACAGCTTCAAATGTGCAACAAACAGCTATGAATCCATTGGCTACAACGTTAACTGCTTTCTTCACGTTATGTCAAAATAACGGGTTGGCGAAAACACTGTTGTCTTCGGTAGTGCCTACGTATTACACATGGAATGCCTGTAGAAAATCATTTGAACGACGCAAACGAGGAGAGCGAGTCGACGGACAACCTGGCATACTCAAATAAACTACGATGGGCAGACTGTACGCCGTGCATCCTAATCGGGATGAATGCTTCTTTCTTCGCATGTTGTTGGTAAATGTGCCCGGTCCAACGTCTTTCCGGCAACTGAGATTTGTCAACGGCGTAACACATGCCATATCCCGTAGTGCATGTCAAGCTCTGAATGTATTGGAGAACGACCGACACTGGGATGTATGCATTAATGACGCGACCAACACGTCACATCCAAATAAAATTCGTGAATTGTTTGCAATTATATTGACCACCGGCTCTCCTTCATCTCCAACAGAGTTATGGGAGAAATGAATGCACAATGCCCCACAAAAAATCGCTCGAGGCTCTTGATCGATCATTGCAAGATTTGCGTGGAAACATCAGACCATTTGGGAATGCATTAATATTGCTTGCAGGAGATTTCAGGCAAACATTACCTGTAATTCCTCGATCGACACCAGCGGATGAAGTAAATGCTTGCCTGAAATGCTTTACTTTGTGGCGCCACGTAAAGACGTTAAAATGAACTCCAAATATGAGTGTTCTGCTGCAAAATGATCAATCAGCTGAGATATTCTCATATCAATTTTTGAAAATTGGGAGCGTAAAGGTGCTTGTTGATCTGACCTCAGGATGAATTTCATTGCCTCATAACTTCTGCAATTTAGTGACGTGAAAACAAGAATTAGTTAAAAAAGTATTTCACAATATTCAAACGAATTATAAGAATCATGATTGGCTGAGTGAACGAGCTATTTTTGTGGCCAAGAACAAAGACGTCTACGACCTTAATAATATTATTCAGTCTAACATACAAAGCAAGGCAGTCATATACAAGTCCGTCGACACTGTTGAGAAAGCAGATGAAGCGGTTAATTATCCAAGAGAATTTTTTAATTCACTTGATCTGCCAGGGATACCATCACACGTACGTCAATTGAAAATAGACAATCTCTGTTTTATCCACAGACACTGGAATAACAAAAAATATTGTATACCCACAAGCATTGTGAAATTAAACATATTAGAAACGTGTGTTTTCTCTTTTCTTTCTTTCCCTTTTAACCAGACTGAGCCACAGCAACGCGCGGCGGGTACTACTAGTATATGTATATATATATATATATATATATGTCGTACCTAGTAGCCAGAACTCACTTCTCAGCCTACTATGCATGGCCCGATTTGCCTAATAAGCCAAGTTTTCATGAATTAATATATTTTCTCTAAATTTTTTCTTATGAAATGATAAAGCTACCCATTTCATTATGTATGAGGTAAATTTTTTTTCATTGGAGTTAAAATTAACGTAGATATATGACCGAACCTAACCAACCCTACCTAACCTAACCTAACCTATCTCTATAGGTTAGGTTGGGTTATGTAGCCGAAAAAGTTAGGTTAGGTTAGGTTAGGTAGGTTAGGTAGTCGAAAAACAATTAATTCATGAATACTTGGCTTATTAGGCAAATCGGGCCTTGCATAGTAGGCTGAGAAGTGAGTTCTGGCTACTAGGTACGACATATATATATATATATATATATATATATATATATATATATATATATATATATATATATATATATATATATATATATATATATATATATATATATATATATATATATATATATATATATATATATATATATGACGACTGAAAACTCACACCCCAGAAGTGACTCGAACTCATACTCCCAGGAGCAACGCAACTGGTATCTACAGGACACCTTAATCCACTTGACCATCACGACCGGACTAAGGAAGTGATAGCCGAAGCTATTTGAACCACTTCCCCGCCGGCACTCGGATGGTAATCTTGGGCATAGCATTTTATCAAATCACCTCATTCTTTGGGGCACACGTGAGGAACACAAATGCAAACAAGCCTGAATGGTCCCCAGGACTATATGCGACTGAAAACTCACACCCCAGAAGTGACTCGAACCCATACTCCCAGGAGCAACGCAACTGGTATCTACAGGACGCCTTAATCCACTTGACCATCACGACCGGACTAAGGAAGTGATAGCCGAAGCTATTTGAAAGTTTTCAGTCGCATATAGTCCTGGGGACCATTCAGGCTTGTTTGCATTTGTGTTCCTCACGTGTGCCCCAAAGAATGAGGTGATTTGATAAAATGCTATGCCCAAGATTACCATCCGAGTGCCGGCGGGGAAGTGGTTCAAATAGCTTCGGCTATCACTTCCTTAGTCCGGTCGTGATGGTCAAGTGGATTAAGGCGTCCTGTAGATACCAATTGCGTTGCTCCTGGGAGTATGGGTTCGAGTCACTTCTGGGGTGTGAGTTTTCAGTCGCATATAGTCCTGGGGACCATTCAGGCTTGTTTGCATATATATATATATATATATATATGACTGAAAACTCACACCCCAGAAGTGACTCGAACCCATACTGCCAGGAACAACGCAACTGGTATGTACAGGGACGCCTTAATCCGCTTGACCATCACGACCGGACAAAGGAAGTGATAGCCGAGGCTATTTGAACCACTCCCCCGCCGGCACTCGGATGGTAATCTTGGGCATAGCATTTTATAAAATGCTATGCCCAAGATTACCATCCGAGTGCCGGCGGGGGAGTGGTTCAAATAGCCTCGGCTATCACTTCCTTTGTCCGGTCGTGATGGTCAAGCGGAGTAAGGCGTCCCTGTACATACCAGTTGCGTTGTTCCTGGCAGTATGGGTTCGAGTCACTTCTGGGGTGTGAGTTTTCAGTCGCATATAGTCCTGGGGACCATTCAGGCTTGTTTGCATATATATATATATATATATATATATATAGAGAGAGAGAGAGAGAGAGAGAGAGAGAGAGAGAGAGAGAGAGAGAGAGAGAGAGAGAGAGAGAGAGAGAGAGAGAGAGAGAGAGAGAGAGAGAGAGAGAGAGAGAGGGAGAGGCCTAGGGGACGGACGTGTGGCGGAGGAGCTGCTGCCTTCTCAGCCATTACCCTGAGATATCTTGGCCTCACCGTACCAAGACTCAACCATATTCACCGTGAATACACCAAGCAGACGTGGGAGTGGCCGGAAGTGCCTACGGTGTACCATCTATGTGAAAACTTATCAAAACAGGTGGGTTGGCAGTGTGGAGTCATGGAGGCTGGAGTGAGGGGCCAGGATGGACCCTGCAGGCCTCCCATAGTGAGGGGAGGTGGGGGGTGAGTGAGGGGTGTTGTGTGGTCAGGAGAGAGAGGTGGGGGTTACGCGTGTGCCAAATAGTGTTTTGTGTTTTTCTTTTTTGAAAGTTGTGTTGAACAAGTTACGGTGTCAGCGATAATTGGTGCAACATATCTATCATATTGTGAGTACATCACACGTGCAGTGAGTCAGATTACAAGTGTGTGATTCATTCATTATTGTGCAGTGATATACGGGGAAATTATACCAGTGTTAGTGTCGCCCTGACCCCCGCCCCCACCCGGCGCCCAGGCCGGGAAGTACCTGCTCTTCCCCCTCCTACCCACCCCACCACGTCGCCTCCCCACCCACGAGGCCACCTTGCCACCCGCCCATAGAACCCGGGAGGCTCCCATGTGTGTCTACGCCACCCACCCACCCAATGTATACCCACATATTGTGTAGTGGGTGTATACCTACACTTTGTATAGAGGTGGTATATGTATTACCACTCATCTGAGTAGTAAGTGCCACGGCCAGCTGATCATCCCCCCAGCCTCCAACCGCCGCCCACCCTCCAGTCTCCACCCGCCGTCCACCTTCCAGCCCAGCGCCCGCCCAGCGCCCGCCCATGTCGCAGCTCTCAACAGATAGCCAGGCTTCTCCAAGCCAAGATGAGCCATCAAGCAGGGGTAGACAAGGTAGATGTCAGACGTGTGACCGGGTATGCTATATCCGGTTGAGTGACGATAATGTGCGCCTTCATTACCACAACGGAGCCAGGTGTTTGGGTTCTGGGCGCCCTCCCAGGGAGAACACCAATCAACAGCCCACACCGCCCGTTAGGCAAAACACCTCCCAGACCTTCTTTCCCACAGAAAATTTATTAGAAGCTATCAAAGCAACATCGGCCAGAACCTTGCAACACATCCGTAAAGCAGCCCGCCCCCATGCAGCAGCCAAATTATCTGCCCTCCTGAGAAAGGTCAACGACTCTCCTGGAACAACCCAAGCATGGCACAACCTCCTAATGTTTGGCAACATATGTCTAGCCACCCCTGCAAGGAGAGACTAAACCTTAGCTGCCTCAGTCATCAAAGCTATAAATGATTTTACCAGGGAGGACAACCAGGTGCGCCTTCCCACTCGCGCGAGAAACACCCACGGCAGGAAGAGCAACAGTGGCATATCCGAGACATCAAAAATCTGAACATCAGTCACCAAGAAAATAGAAGAAGGAAACACTATTGGCGCAATAAGAGTCATCGCCAGTGAGGACTCAATTGCCGACAGAGATGCCGCAACAGCTCAAGCCCTAAGGGAGAAACACCCACCCAGGGCTCCGCGTGAGGACGACATTGTACAAGTGGGGGCTACCGGAGCAGAACCTCTCTGGGGGGCTGAATCTGTGGTCCATAAAGCAGCCTTGTCCTTCCCAACAGGATCAGGAGGTGGGTTCACAGGACTAAAACCCAACCACCTCAAGCAAATGCTCAACCCTGCACTGGGTGACATTGCAAAGAACCTCTTGGTGGAACTAACCAGATTCACCAACACATGTCTAGCTGACAACATGTCCATAAGACCTATCTTTTTTGGAGCATCTCTCTGTGCTCTAAAGAAAAAGGATGGAGGGATCAGGCCAATAGCTGTGGGCAATTCTCTCCGGCGTCTCGTCGCAAAGGCAGCTGCAAGAACAGTTAGTGATGCAGCGGCCAACATGCTGAAGCCAAAACAGCTCGGGTTTGGCATTCCACAAGGGTGTGAGGCGGCAGCCCATGCAGCTCGAGCCTTCATCGCCAACATCACAGACGAAAAGGCCCTTATCAAGCTAGATTTAAAAAATGCCTTCAATTTGGTGCGGAGGGATGCTGTACTCCGTGCGGTTCATAGTCATTTCCCTTCCCTCTACCCTTTTGTACATTCATGCTACAGTACGGATCTTAAGCTACTTTTTGGCGAACATGAAATTGACTCGCGAGAAGGCGTCCAACAGGGTGACCCCCTTGCTCCTCTCCTTTTCTGCTTAGTCATCAAACAAGTCACAGAGGTCCTGTCCAGCGAGCTTAACATCTGGTTCTTGGATGATGGTATCCTAGCTGGTTCCCAAGACTCCCTCCTGGAGGACATCAGAAAAATCCAGGAGCAAGGTGCAGTTTTAGGCCTCACCCTGAACCCTTCTAAATGTGAAATAATATGTTCCAACCAGGGCATCGTAGAGAGAATAGAGGGTCTTCTGCCAAATATCCATAAAACTAAACCTGAAGACAGCACACTCCTAGGAGCTCCCCTGGGGTTGAAAGCCATCGATGAGGTCCTTGATAAGAAAATCGCCGACCTTAAGAGGATGGATGGGAGGATTGAGGATATTGATGCTCATGATGCACTCTACCTCATCACCAGATGTCTGTCCCTCCCCAGGTTAACCTACTTTCTGAGGTGTTCACCATCTTACAGTAGCCAAAAACTAAGTGAGTATGACCGGTTACTGAAATCAATGCTAGAAAAAGCCCTTAACCTCTCTCTCGATGACCTACAGGTGAAACAAGCCTCTCTTCCCGTAAGACTTGGGGGCCTCGGAGTTCGAACAGCAACGCAAATTGCTGTTCCAGCCTTCCTGTCCTCCTTATCAGCATCCGACGACCTTGTGAAGGAAATTCTACCTGCCCACTTACATCAGCTGGCAGGTGTACTTGATCCCAATTTTACACGCTGTGCCACAGAGTGGGCCTCTCGTGCAGGCCCATCACCTCAACCACCATCCCCAAAAGCCCACAAGCAATCCAGCTGGGATGGCCCCATTGTAGACCAAGTTGCTGCAGAGTGCCTGGGTGCTGCAACAACACAACACGACATTGTCGCCTCACAGCAGTAGCAGCACCACATGCAGGGGATTTCCTGTTAGCAACCCCAATGTCGGCAACTGGCACGCGTCTCACACCACACGCCCTCCGAATTGCTGTGGCCCTCCGCCTTGCTGCCCCAATCCACACCAGATATAGGTGTATTTGCGGCGAGGTGGTGGCTGACAGGTACGGCCACCATGGCCTACTCTGCCAAAGCACAGGGGGATGGCACTCGAGGCACAGTGAAGTTAACGACATCATCAAGAGGAGCCTCACCACAGCTGGATGCCCAGCTGAAAGAGAGCCCCGTTACCTAACGCCCCGTAACTCTGATGCTCTTGTTGGTCGCCCAGATGGTATCACAGTGAACCCCTGGAAGAATGGCAAGCAGTTGGTATGGGACTACACGTGCGTATCAACCCTGGCTAACACCTACATTAACCTCAGTGTTGCACAACCAGGTGGCGCTGCCACCCATAGGGAAGCAGCCAAATCCCGTAAGTATAGAGAACTGGATCACCACTACAATTTTGTCCCCATTGCTTCTGAGACACTCGGCGCCTGGGGTAAAAGTGCTACCAGTTTTTTGAAGGAACTGGGTTCTAGGCTCATTGAAACAACAAGGGACCCGAGAGCTGCAAGCTTTCTTTTCCAACGCCTCAGTGTGGCGATACAGAGGGGAAATGCGCACTGCATCCAGGGTTCCTGCCCGCCATCTGAGGAGCTGGAGGAACTCGACAACCTATGATAACCATCTTTGTAAACCATATGTAACTCCTTTTTTGTAACAAAGTTCAAATAAAGTAAATATATATGTGTACATACAAAAGAATGGGGGTGGTAGGAGAAGATAATATTAGCGTTCAGTGAGAAACCACAAGGTCTCCTCTGAATACTTTTTATTTTGTTCTCCGAGGCTATGGGTCCCCACATTGGCACCAGAGGTGGTACCCTCACAAACTTTGAGGAGAAGTGAACACAAAGAGTGTTCACTTCTCCTACCACCCCCTTTTTTTTTTATAATGATGTACACTTTATTATGCAAGGTTATACAGTTACATATCTGATTTTATACAAAAAATGAACATTAAGAGGACACAAGAAAAAGTTCGCTTCCTAGAGGCTGTAGATTTCCTCGAACTCCTCCGACGCCGGGCATGAACCGAGGATGCAGCGGGCATTTCCCCTCTGGATCGCGACACTATATATATATATATATATATATATATATATATATATATATATATATATATATATATATATATATATATATATATATATATATGTCGTACCTAGTAGCCAGAACGCACTTCTGAGCCTACTATGCAAGGCCCGATTTGCCTAATAAGCCAAGTTTTCCTGAATTAATATATTTTCTCTAATTTTTTTCTTATGAAATGATAAAGCTAACCATTTCATTATGTATGAGGTCAATTTTATTTTATTGGAGTTAAAATTAACGTAGTTATATGACCGAACCTAACCAACCCTACCTAACCTAACCTAACCTATCTGTATAGGTTAGGTTCGGTTAGGTAGCCGAAAAAGTTAGGTTAGGTTAGGTTAGGTAGGTTTGGTAGTAGAAAAACAATTAATTCATGAAAACTTGGCTTATTAGGCAAATCGGGCCTTGCATAGTAGGCTGAGAAGTGCGTTCTGGCTACTAGGTACGACATATATATATATATATATATATATATATATATATATATATATATATATATATATATATATATATATATATATATATATATATATGTCGTACCTAATAGCCAGAACGCACTTCTCAGCCTATTATGCAAGGCCCGATTTGCCTAATAAGTCAAGTTTTCATGAATTAATTGTTTTTCGACTACCTAACCTACCTAACCTAACCTAACCTAGCTTTTTCGGCTACCTAACCTAACCTAACCTATAAAGATAGGTTAGGTTAGGTTAGGTAGGGTTGGTTAGGTTCGGTCATATATCTACGTTAATTTTAACTCCAATAAAAAAAAATTGACCTCATACATAATGAAATGGGTAGCTTTATCATTTCATAAGAAAAAAATTAGAGAAAATATATTAATTCATGAAAACTTGGCTTATTAGGCAAATCGGGCCTTGCATAGTAGGGCGAAAATTGCGTTCTGGCTACTAGGTACGACATATATATATATATATATATATATATGTTGTACCAAGTAGCCAGAACGTCGTACTCGGCCTACTATGCAAGGCCCAATTTGCCTAATAAGCCAAGATTTCCTGAATTAATATATTTTCTCTAATTTTTTTCTTATGAAATGATAATGCTACCCATTTCATTATGTATGAGGCCAATTTTTTTTTATTGGAGTTAAAATTAACGTAGATATATGACCGAACCTAACCGACCCTACCTAACCTAACCTAACCTATCTTTATAGGTTAGGTTAGGTTAGGTAGCCGAAAAAGTTAGGTTAGGGTAGGTTAGGTAGGTTAGGTAGTCGAACAATCATTAATTCATGAAAACTTGGCTTATTAGGCAAATCGGGCCTTGCATAGTAGGCTGACAAGTGCGTTCTGGCTACTAGGTACGACATATATATATATATATATATATATATATATATATATATATATATATATATATATATATATATATATATATATATATATATATATATATATATATATATATATATATATATATATATATATATATATATATATATATATATATATATGCAATTGACGATCACAAAACACTGATCATTTTATGCGGAAAATCCACAGAGAAATATGAAATGAGCTGAACGTTTCGGCTTTGTTAAAGCCTTTGTCGACAAAGGCTTTAACAAAGCCGAAACGTTCACCTCATTTCATATTTCTCTGTGGATTTTCCGCATATACATATATATATATATATATATATATATATATATATATATATATATATATATATATATATATATATATATATATATATATATATATATATATATATATATATATATATATATATATATATATATATTATTAAATATGACCGAAAAAGTAAGATTAATAATTCTAACACGAATTTTCTCAATCTTTCATACATTTCTTTTCACTGTTGGAGGTAATTCAAAAATCAATTCTCCAAAATTCATTTTTATTTCTAGTCTGACGCGACACTTGAGCGCGTTTCGTAAAACTTATTACATTTTCAAAGACTTTAGTTAGCACATACACAACTGAATAGAACTTACACATCTCCGATTTTGTTTATATCTACATTTGAGTGAGGTGGATGGGGTGAGGTGGTATTTAATAAGGTATTAATTTCATCAACACAAGCCAGAACATGAAACAATGGGTTTTGAATAGAAGTGATTGTAAAAAGCCTATTGGTCCATATTTCTTGATGCTTCTATATTGGAGCGGAGTCTTGAGGTGGGTAGAATATAGTTGTGCATTAATTGGCTGTTGATTGCTGGTGTTGACTTCTTAATGTGTAATGCCTCACAAACGTCAAGCCGCCTGCTATCGCTGTATCTATCGATGATTTCTGTGTTGTTTACTAGGATTTCTCTGGCGATGGTTATGTTGTGGGAAGAGATTATATGTTCCTTAATGGAGCCCTGTTGCTTATGCATCGTTAAACGCCTAGAAAGAGATGTTGTTGTCTTGCCTATATACTGGGTTTTTTGGAGCTTACATTCCCCAAGAGGGCATTTGAAGGCATAGACGACGTTAGTCTCTTTTAAAGCGTTCTGTTTTGTGTCTGGAGAGTTTCTCATGAGTAGGCTGGACGTTTTTCTGGTTTTATAGTAAATCGTCAGTTGTATCCTCTGATTTTTGTCTGTAGGGATAACGTTTCTATTAACAATATCTTTCAGGACCCTTTCCTCCGTTTTATGAGCTGTGGAAAAGAAGTTCCTGTAAAATAGTTTAATAGGGGGTAAAGGTGTTGTGTTAGTTGTCTCTTCAGAGGTTGCTTTACGTTTCACTTTCCTTCTTATGATGTCTTCGACGAAACCATTGGAGAAGCCGTTGTTGACTAGGACCTGCCTTACCCTACAGAGTTCTTCGTCGACTTGCTTCCATTCTGAGCTGTGGCTGAGAGCACGGTCGACATACGCGTTAACAACACTCCTTTTGTACCTGTCTGGGCAGTCACTGTTGGCATTTAGGCACATTCCTATGTTCGTTTCCTTAGTGTAGACTGCAGTGTGGAAACCTCCGCTCTTTTCCATGACTGTTACATCTAGAAAGGGCAGCTTCCCATCCTTTTCCATCTCGTAAGTGAAACGCAGCACGGAACTCCGCTCAAATGCCTCCTTCAATTCCTGTAGATGTCTGACATCAGGTACCTGTGTAAAAATGTCGTCAACATACCTGCAGTATATGGCCGGTTTCATGTTCATGTCGACTAAGACTTTTCATGTCAACATGAACGTGAAACCGGCCATATACTGCAGGTATGTTGACGACATTTATACACAGGTACCTGATGTCAGACATCAATATATATATATATATATATATATATATATATATATATATATATATATATATATATATATATATATATATATATATATATATGTCGTACCTAATAGCCAGAACGCACTTCTCTGCCTAATATGCAAGGCCCGATTTGCCTAATAAGCCAAGTTTTCATGAATTAATGTTTTTCCGACTACCTAACCTACCTAACCTAACCTAACCTAACTTTTTCGGCTACCTAACCTAACCTCACCTATAAAGATAGGTTAGGTTAGGTTAGGTAGGGTTGGTTAGGTTCGGTCATATATCTACGTTAATTTTAACTCCAATAAAAAAAATTGACCTTATACATAATGAAATGGGTAGCTTTATCATTTCATAAGAAAAAAATTAGAGAAAATATATTAATTCAGTAAAACTTGGCTTATTAGGCAAATCGGGCCTTGCATAGTAGGCTGAGAAGTGCGTTCTGGCTACTAGGTACGACATATATATATATATATATATATATATATATATATATATATATATATATATACCCAGTTGCTGGCTCCACACCCAGTTGCTGGCTCCACACCCAGTTGCTGGCTCCACACCCAGTTGATGCCTCCACACCCAGTTGATGCCTTCACACCCAGTTGCTGGCTCCACACCCAGTTGCTGGCTTCACACCCAGTTGATGCCTCCACACCCAGTTGATGCCTTCACACCCAGTTGCTGGCTCCACACCCAGTTGCTGGCTCCACACCCAGTTGATGCCTCCACACCCAGTTGATGCCTCCACACCCAGTTGATGCCTCCACACCCAGTTGCTGGCTCCACACCCAGTTGATGCCTCCACACCCAGTTGATGCCTCCACACCCAGTTGATGCCTCCACACCCAGTTGATGCCTCCACACCCAGTTGATGCCTCCACACCCAGTTGATGCCTCCACACCCAGTTGCTGGCTCCACACCCAGTTGATGCCTCCACACCCAGTTGATGCCTCCACACCCAGTTGATGCCTCCACACCCAGCTGATGCCTCCACACCCAGTTGATGCCTCCACACCCAGTTGATGCCTCCACACCCAGTTGATGCCTCCACACCCAGTTGATGCCTCCACACCCAGTTGATGCCCCCACACTCAGCTGTTGGCAGTTGCTTGGCCATGGCCCAGTGTGTTTGCTCCCCTCTATAGAACAATGCACAGTTTAACTCTCCCAACCGAGTTGAAATGGAAGGGGTTCCAGCGGTCGGGCAGGACTCCACAAGCCTTGAGGTGCCAACAACTGCTCCTAAAAGAGGTTTTTGCCGAGTATGCCACAAAAACACCGCCATAAACTCCAACGGTGGTGTTATCCGCTTTCACACCGTCAACGAGGTAAGATGCAGTGGTTCCCACCAGCTTCCAATGGGAAGCAATGGCCAGCTGCCATTAACAGTTAGAGAAGAGACTCCCATTAACCTAATCTCATCTGAGAACCTCACCCAAGCGATCATAGCGACGTCTGCTAGAACATTACCACACATCCCAAAAGCAGCCCGCCCAAATGCAGCAGCCAAACTCTGTAATCTTCTGAAAAGGGTCAATGATGCCCCGGAAAACATTCAAGCGTGGCATAATGTCCTTCTGTTTGGCAATGTATGCCTCACCGTCATTCCAAGGAGGGACAAATCACTTGCTTCCTCGGTCCCGAGGGCGATAAATGAATACCCAAGGGGGGACAACCTAGTTCGCCTGCCTCCCCGAGCAAAACACATCCGCCGCAGAAATGGTAACAACAACATACCGGAAACGTACAAAATCAGAGCACAAATCACCAAGAAAATTGAAGAGGGAAATACCGCAAGTGCTATTAGAGTCCTCACAAGTGACGAGAAAATTGCTCCTCGAAACTCAGCCACAGCACAGGCCCTGCAAAGCAAGCACCCACCCAGAGCCCCTCAAGGCGACAACATCGTTCCGCCATCAGCCGACACCATTTCAGACCCATTAATCGTTGGTGAATCTGAGGTCTACAAAGCAGCCCTTTCTTTTCCATCTGGGTCAGCAGGCGGCTTTACAGGGTTAAAACCTCAACACATCAAGCAAATGTTAAATCCTGCGGTTGGTGATGCTGCACAAGATCTTCTTATGGAACTCACAAGGTTCGTCAACATGTGCCTGGCTAGTGATATACCTGAGGTCATCAGGCCTCTCTTTTTTGGTGCCTCCCTCTGTGCTCTCAAAAAGAAGGACGAAGGAATCAGGCCAATCGCTGTTGGCAACACTCTCCGACGCCTGATTGCCAAGGCTGCTACGAGGGTAGTCAGCCAGCAAGCGGCTGAATTGCTGAAACCAATCCAGCTAGGATTTGGAATCCCCCGAGGCTGTGAAGCTGCTGCCCATGCAGCACGAGCATACATCACCAACATTTCTGATGAAAAGGCCCTGCTCAAACTGGACTTTAAGAATGCCTTCAACATGGTCAGAAGAGATGCAGTACTTTGTGCCGTACATCGCCATTTCCGGCCCCTCTACCCGTTCATACTGTCGTGTTACAGTGGTGAGTCAAAACTGCTCTTTGGTGAACATGAAATCAGATCATGTGAAGGTGTTCAACAAGGTGATCCTCTTGCTCCCCTTCTTTTCTGCTTGGTCCTAAAAGAAATCACCGAACGCTTGTCCAGCGAGTTCAACATCTGGTTTTTGGATGATGGCACTATAGCTGGCACCGTAGACCATCTCTTGGCAGATATCAGGAAAATAAAGGAGCAAGAAGTAAGCTTGGGTCTTGTCCTGAACCCTTCCAAGTGTGAAGTAGTCTCCTCCAACCCAGACATCGTAGCTAGAATAAGGTCTGCCTTGCCTGGAGCCCATGTCATTAGGGCCGAGAACAGCACCCTCCTTGGAGCCCCCCTCGGGTCTAACGCCATTGAGGAGATCCTTGACAAGAAAATCGCAGACCTTAGGAGGATGGAAGACAGAATAGGTGACATCGATGCCCACGATGCTTTTTATCTCCTCACCAAATGCCTATCCCTTCCGAGGCTAACCTACTTTCTGAGGTGCGCCCCATCTTACGACAGCCGAAAGCTTGAGGAGTATGACCTCTTACTGAAGACCATACTGGAAAAAGTTGTTAACCTCTCCCTCAACGAATGCCAGTGGAAACAAGCCACTCTTCCTGTTAGGCTCGGTGGCTTGGGTGTCCGCACTGCTACCCAAATTGCTGTCCCAGCCTTCCTGTCTTCCTCCTCAGCATCAGATGACCCGGTTAAGGAAATTCTACCTGACACCCTGAGTGATGTAGCGGGGATACACGACCCCCACTACACGGAATGCGACACGAAATGGGGTGCCATGGCAGACCCAGCACTCAGACCAGCCATGCCGAAAGCCAAGAACCAATCCAGTTGGGACAGCCCCATTGTAGTCAAAGAAGCCACAGCTTTGCTGGAGGCAGCAACAACCCCCAGTGATCGTGCACGCCTCACAGCTGTGCAGGCTCCCCATGCAGGGGACTTCCTTTTGGCAGTCCCTATGTCTGCGACAGGCACACGTCTTGATCCGCAGGAGCTCCGTATTGCAGTCGCTCTCCGTCTTGCTGCCCCTATCCACACTGTTCATAGGTGTATTTGCGGCGAGGCAGATGCTGACGAATATGGACTGCATGGCCTGCACTGTGGAAAATCTGGTGTTTGGCACACTAGACACGACGAAGTCAATGACATCATTAAAAGAAGCCTTGCCTCTGCTCAGTGTCCAGCGGAGAGAGAGCCCCGCAACCTACTGAACCGTGACTCTGTTAGCTTTGCCGGCCGACCAGATGGAATCACACTGCGACCGTGGAAGGGTGGCAGACAGTTGGCATGGGACTATACTTGTGTATCCACCCTGGCAACCACATACATCAACCTCTCTGCCGGCACAGCAGGAGCCGCGGCGACACGCAGAGAAAGAGACAAGTCAGCCAAGTACAGGCAATTAGATCATCGGTACAACTTCGTTCCAATAGGGTCTGAGACCCTAGGCCCATGGGGAGAGAGTGCAAGAAGGTTTCTTAAGGATCTTGGTTCCAAGCTCATTGACACCACAAGAGACCCTAGAGCAGCAAGTTTTCTCTTTCAGCACCGGCTCCACCTGGAGCCGGTCCTGGTTGATACCTGGTTGATGGGGTTCTGGGAGTTCTTCTACTCCCCAAGCCCGGCCCGAGGCCAGGCTCGACTTGTGAGAGTTTGGTCCACCAGGCTGTTGCTTGGAGCGGCCCGCAGGCCCACATACCCACCACAGCCCGGTTGGTCCGGCACTCCTTGGAGGAATAAATCTAGTTTCCTCTTGAAAATGTCCACGGTTGTTCCGGCAATATTTCTTATGCTTGCTGGGAGGACGTTGAACAACCGCGGACCTCTGATGTTTATACAGTGTTCTCTGATTGTGCCTATGGCACCTCTGCTCTTCATTGGTTCTATTCTACATTTTCTTCCATGTCGTTCACTCCAGTACGTTGTTATTTTACTGTGTAGATTTGGTACTTGGCCCTCCAGTATCTTCCAGGTGTATATTATTTGATATCTCTCTCGTCTTCTTTCTAGTGAGTACATTTGGAGGGCTTTGAGACGATCCCAATAATTTAGGTGCTTTATTGCATCTATGCGTGCCTTATATGTTCTCTGTATTCCCTCTATTTCAGCAATCTCTCCTGCTCTGAAGGGGGAAGTGAGTACTGAGCAGTACTCAAGACAGGACAACACAAGTGACTTGAAGAGTACAACCATTGTGATGGGATCCCTGGATTTGAAAGTTCTCGTAATCCATCCTATCATTTTTCTGGCTGTCGCAATATTTGCTTGGTTATGCTCCTTCGGCCGAGCATAACCTTATGCGGTATGTCCTTATGCGGTCGGCCGAGCGGACAGCACACTGGACTTGTGATCCTGTGGTCCCGGGTTCGATCCCGGGCACCGGCGAGAAACAATGGGCAGAGTTTCTTTCACCCTATGCCCCTGTTACCTAACAGTAAAATAGGTACCTGGGTGTTAATCAGCTGTCACGGGCTGCTTCCTGGGGGTGGAGGCCTGGTCGAGGACCGGGCCGCGGTGACACTAAAGCCCCGAAATCATCTCAAGATAACTCAAGATAACTCAAGATAACCCCAGTGTCGCGATCCAGAGGGGGAATGCTCGCTGCATCCTTGGTTCATGCCCGGCGTCGGAGGAGTTCGAGGAAATCTACAGCCTCTAGGAAGCGAACTTTTTTTTGTGTCCTCTTAATGTTAATTTTTTGTATAAAATCAGATATGTAACTGTATAACCTTGCATAATAAAGTGTACACCATAAAAAAAGGGGGGTGGTAGGAGAAGCGAACACTCTTACGTATTCAGAGTTATATGGCAAGTTTTCTCTGAATGCTCTGTGTTCCCTTCTCTGAGGCTGTGGGTCCCTATAATTGCACCAGTGGTGGTACCCCCCTTATATATATATATATATATATATATATATATATATATATATATATATATATATATATATATATATATATATATATATATATATATATATATAAGCCTAGATTATGCCCCAAAAGAATGATGTGATTTGGTAAAATGCTATGCCCAAGATTACTATCCGAGTGCCGGCGGTGGGGTGGTTCAAATAGCCTCGGCTATCACCGCATTATGTCCGGTCATGATGATCAAGTGGATTAAGGCGTCTTGTACATACCAGTTGTGTTGCTCCTGGGAGTATGGGTTCGAGTCACTTCTGGGGTGTGAGTTTTCAGTTGCATATTGTCCTGGGGACCATTCAGGCTTGTTCGCATTTGTGTTCGTCACGTGTGCCCCAAAGAATGAGGTGATTTGGTAAAATGCTATGCCCAAGATTACTATCCGAGTGCCGGCGGTGGGATGGTTCAAATAGCCTCGGCTATCACCTCATTATGTCCGGTCGTGATGGTCAAGTGGATTAAGGCGTCTTGTACATACCAGTTGCGTTGCTCCTGGGAGTATGGGTTCGAGTCACTTCTGGGGTGTGAGTTTTCAGTTGCATATTGTCCTGGGGACCATTCAGGCTTGTTCGCATTTGTGTTCCTCACGTGTGCCCCAAAGAATGAGGTGATTTGGTAAAATGCTATGCCCAAGATTACTATCCGAGTGCCGGCGGTGGGGTGGTTCAAATAGCCTCGGCTATCACCTCATTATGTCCGGTCGTGATGGTCAAGTGGATTAAGGCGTCTTGTACATACCAGTTGCGTTGCTCCTTGGAGTATGGGTTCGAGTCACTTCTGGGGTGTGAGTTTTCAGTTGCATATTGTCCTGGGGACCATTCAGGCTTGTTCGCATTTGTGTTCCTCACGTGTGCCCCAAAGAATGAGGTGATTTGGTAAAATGCTATGCCCAAGATTACTATCCGAGTGCCGGCGGTGGGGTGGTTCAAATAGCCTCGGCTATCACCTCATTATGTCCGGTCGTGATGGTCAAGTGGATTAAGGCGTCTTGTACATACCAGTTGCGTTGCTCCTGGGAGTATGGGTTCGAGTCACTTCTGGGGTGTGAGTTTTCAGTTGCATATTGTCCTGGAGACCATTCAGGCTTGTTCGCATTTGTGTTCCTCACGTGTGCCCCAAAGAATGAGGTGATTTGGTAAAAATGCTATGCCCAAGATTACTATCCGAGTGCCGGCGGTGGGGTGGTTCAAATAGCCTCGGCTATCACCTCATTATGTCCGGTCGTGATGGTCAAGTGGATTAAGGCGTCTTGTACATACCAGTTGCGTTGCTCCTGGGAGTATGGGTTCGAGTCACTTCTGGGGTGTGAGTTTTCAGTTGCATATTGTCCTGGGGACCATTCAGGCTTGTTCGCATTTGTGTTCCTCACGTTTGCCCCAAAGAATGAGGTGATTTGGTAAAATGCTATGCCCAAGATTACTATCCGAGTGCCGGCGGTGGGGTGGTTCAAATAGCCTCGGCTATCACCTCATTATGTCCGGTCGTGATGGTCAAGTGGATTATGGCGTCTTGTACATACCAGTTGCGTTGCTCCTGGGAGTATGGGTTCGAGTCACTTCTGGGGTGTGAGTTTTCAGTTGCATATTGTCCTGGGGACCATTCAGGCTTGTTCGCATTTGTGTTCCTCACGTGTGCCCCAAAGAATGAGGTGATTTGGTAAAATGCTATGCCCAAGATTACTATCCGAGTGCCGGCGGTGGGGTGGTTCAAATAGCCTCGGCTATCACCTCATTATGTCCGGTCGTGATGGTCAAGTGGATTAAGGTGTCTTGTACATACCAGTTGCGTTGCTCCTGGGAGTATGGGTTCGAGTCACTTCTAGGGTGTGAGTTTTCAGTTATATATATATATATATATATATATATATATATACATATATATATATATGTATATATATATATATATATATATATATATATATATACATATATATATATATGTATATATATATATATATATATATATATATATATATATATATATATATATATATATATATATATATATATATATATATATATATATATATATATATATATATATATATATATATATATATATATATATATATATATATATATATATATATATGTCGTACCTAGTAGCCAGAACGCTCTTCTCAGCCTACTATGCAAGGCCCAATTTTCCTAATATTCGAAGTTTTCATGAATTAATGGTTTTTCGACTACCTAACCTACCTAACCTAACCTAACCTAACTTTTTCGGCTACCTAACCTAACCTAACCTATAAAGATAGGTTAGGTTAGGTTAGGTAGGGTTGGTTAGGTTCGGTCATACATATACGGTTATTTTAACTCCAATACAAAAAATTGACCTCATACATAATGAAATGGGTAGCTTTATCATTTCATATGAAAAAAATTTAGAGAAAATATATTAAGTCAGGAAAACTTGGCTTATTAGGCAAATCGGGCCTTGCATAGTAGGCTGAGAAGTGCCTTCTGGCTACTAGGTACGACATATATATATATATATATATATATATATATATATATATATATGTCGTACCTAATAGCCAGAACGCACTTATCAGCCTACTATGCAAGGCACGATTTGCCTAATAAGCCAAGTTTTCATGAATTAATTGTTTTTCAACAACCTAACCTACCTAACCTAACCTAACCTAACGTTTTAGGCTACCTAACCTAACCTAACCTATAGAGATAGGTTAGGTTAGGTTAGGTAGGGTTGGTTAGGTTCGGTCATATATCTACGTTAATTTGAACTCGAATAAAAAAAATTTACCTCATACATAATGAAATGGGTTGCTTTATCATTTCATAAGAAAAAAATTAGAGAAAATATATTTATTCAGGAAAACTTGGCTTATTAGGCAAATCGGGCCTTGCATAGTAGGCTGAGAAGTGCATTCTGGCTACTAGGTACGACATATATATATATATATATATATATATATATATATATATATATATATGTTTCAACAGGTGCCAGTCATCATCCACCTGCCCCTCCCAAGGCTCCGGTGTGATTTCTGTGTTTGGCGTGAGGTCTCACCTCATCGAAGAATTACTCCTCCTTCGACTGCAAATATTGTGAGGATTCTCTGTGTGAGGGATCGTCCTTACAACACCTCCAAACAGGTTCTCGAGGTAAGTAAAATAACCCCCTTTACCTTCTTTTTATTTCCCTTAAAATGTTAATGGTGAGGTTATAGCACCTATTTCAGTGCTAACACTTTATATTTTGTTCCTTGGCACCATCAATCACAATCACCCCTTAACCAACAGCTTAACACAAAACCAGTGGGCGGAGGAAAATATGACAATACACAGCATGACAATCCCAAGCCTGGGTAGTGGAGTTGGACCCCACGGTAAGGATCAAGGTGAGGGAAGTGATGAGTGATAATGATGATGAACAGTGTGACAACCTCCAGCCAGGTGGCAGTGGGGTTAGACCCCACGGTTAAAATCAGTGTGGGGAACTGATAAGTGATGAAAATTTGTCAGATGGAGAAGAGGTCATTAAATTCCCCCACTTAATTAATAGGGAAGCGGCCCTGGGGAATTTCTTTACTAGAATGGGATATTCCATCCCTAGGAGTTATGCTTTGGACCCTATAGGGATGCTAAGTAATTTTAGAAGTTAATGCTCTAAGCAAATAGAGAATTACATGAATTCTCTCGTGGTGCATGGCAATTTTACTTGGTCCTTTAAAATATTGTTAGAATTGAAACTAACCCTACTAAAACAGGGACTCACCGAGGACAACTTTATTACATGATTAGACGCCTAGAAGATCTCCTTTCAGAAACTGGTTAGTGGATTTATCTTATATAAATCGATTTCCTCAAAAACGTCATATGTAATGCTACTGTACGGTCTATATTGGGTAATTATGTAAAATATCTTCCCTTTTTAAGAGGGCGACTAGAGGTGTTCAATCCAAAACCTATCAACAACAACAAAACATGCACAGTCCAATGCTTAGCTGCCTTTATAGCTTCACAACAAAAATGGGGGCGGAGGGGGATAAGGAGACAGTCTTTTGTCCCGAATGTTTGTCTGAATATCATAATTCTGGTGACCTCACAAATCACACATCTTCCTGCGACCTCTCCCAGAAAATGATTAACACCTCACCCACAACATTCATTAATTTTCAAGAACAAAGTCTTTTACAGCCATATATAGACCCATAGCCTACAGCTATATAATTGTTGATAGGAACTACACTCTCATCGATAAATTTACTTAATTGGGGGAGAGGACAATGTCACCCATTTCATGGAGCGAATAGCTTCCAAATGGGAAATTATTAGATCCACCCTCCCTCATTATGATATACACATGTCTTTGAAGAATGTGACACACTTTAGGAAACAAACTCACTGCCAGTTTTGTGAGGGGGGTATTTACCCCCTACCAATTACAATGTTCAACACCATGATCACTTAAGGGAAAATTAAATTACATGGGACCTTTATGTAAATATTGCAATTTGCGACATAGGAACTCACTAGAGTGTTTAGTCCTAATTGCTCACAATATCTCTTATGCCATGGGGGTTAATTTTTAAAGATTTTGAGATGGGACCCGATGTTGAAAGCAACATCCTAATGAAGCAGGGGACAAAATGTTTAAAATTAGAAATAGGAAACCTTAAATTTTCTGATTCACTGTGTTTTATCACAGGAAATCTTTCGTCCTTAGCAAAGGCGCACATTGGTTTTGCCAGCCCCTTAACATTCACTCATAAAATGGTATAAGATTTACCCAAAGAGAGTCACCATCTGCTCTTGGAAGGGAAACAATTTTTCCCATATGAATATGCCACCAAAATCAGATGCTTCAGTGACACAACACTTCCACCTATTGAAACGTTTTACAGTTCATCGAACAAATCAGGTATCACCTTGAATGATTATGGTCATTCTCAATTAGTATGGAAGACAACAGCATGAATGACATTAAAGAACTATCCCCTTGTTTATCTAAGGTGTGACGTTGGTCAACTCGCTGATATTTTTAGTTATACAAGGATACTAAGTGATATCTATTCATTGCAATTAACTCACTATTGTAGTCTGCCAGGTTACTCCTACAACTGCTTCTTGAAAAGCAGCAAAATATCACTAGAATTGTGTGCTGATGTTACATTACACAATATACTGTCATTTAATATACGAGGGGGTTATACAACTGCAGTTAAGAACTATGTTTGGGCTAACAATCATCATCTCAACCTATCTTTTTTCCCTCAGGAGGGTAGATCTTACTATTTACTCTATCGTGACTTTAACTCCCTTTACGGGAGTTGAATGTCTAAGAAATGGCCCTATGAGGGATAAGGAGATCCCTTAATCTGATGGGATTAACTCCTTTAGTAGTGAGGGAAAGTTAGCGCAAGAACAACCTTTCTCCTCTAACAAAGGTTATTGGCTCTTGATTGACACAAAACTCATAAGAACGGAAATAGCTAGACAAACAGACGATCTACCCCCTATGTTTACACCACAAAGAAATAAGTATGATATCTAGCCTTTTAATAGGGGACATATAGAGCAAAATAACATTACAAAACACCCCCTAAAATTATTAAACTGATTGGTGATCACCTCTCAAAAAACAATATTTCATATCATTACACTTTTTACAGCTATTTACTGAGTTAGGTATTGAAGTAGAGACTGTACACTCAGTTTATGAGTTTCACCAGAAAGAGTACATAGCAAATTTTGTCAACACAAATGCTAAAAACAGAAACGCCTGCACCACTCAGGATAGGAAATCTCTTTTCAAGCTTTTAACAAACAGCGTTTTGGCGAAAACAATATTAAATCCGGTTCGTTTTGTCATTGACACCAAACTGGTGACTGCCAGGTTCTTTTTATCGAGGTGGAGAATCCACGCTTTAAATGCATAATACATTTAACTAACAACAAATTACTTACTGATCAGTTCCAGACCATTCATTAAAATTACCCACTCTAATTACATTGGGTTCCAGATTTTTGAGCTTGTAAAATACAGTTTGTACCATTTTTGGTACAAGGCACAGAAGATGCACTACAACGATATTATAAAATTGGTGCATAGTGATAGAGTTTTATTTTTCAAATGGATGGGGTGGATGACATCCACGAGGAAATGGGGGGGCATTAAGTCATGGATGGACGCCATCAACTTCCCTACAACTCACCCCTTGAATGACCCCAGCAGTAAGGTAATTTTAGGACTTTTAAGGTCTGAAGTTTCAGATTGACACATCCTCAAGGTAGTGGCATTGAACAACTCCAATTCCATTACTGTTAAGGGTATCCCTCGTGCAGCACAAAGATCATATACTCATAGGCATTTTAAAGACACCCTAGATAGTAATGGGGAGGTGGACTCTTTTCAACATTCACAAATTAGAAATGTGTGTGTGGGGGTGGGGGGCAGATGGGTATCACTTTGAATACTAAGTGTGGTTTAAGTGCCTTTGATGATAAGCGCTTTTACTTAAATAAACACACTAGCCTAGCTTATGGTCACGCAGACATCATGGTAGAATTCCTCCCCCAATACATCAGCCCAATAAATGGACAGCAGCGATGACCCAGAGGAAGAGGAGGATCCTGAGGAAGACCTCGACTCCACCTTTAACACACTGTAGGATGACTCATGATCAAGTCAGGGGGACGAGGAGGAGGTGAAGGTGGGGCAACTCACCACAGATTTATGGTGAAGGAGCCGAGCCCTTGTCAGTCGCTACTACGTGCATGGTGATCAACTACTGTGTGAAGACTTGTAATTTTATAATAAAGACATGATTAAGGCTTTATGTTCTTTGGTAATAATTTTATAAAACAGATCAGTATTTATTTTACCCCATACCCTATTTAAGTATTGTATGGCTATTGTCACTTGAATGAGAGGGTGAAAAAGGTGAAAGCAGTGGGTGGGGGTTAATGGGGAAAGTCCCACCCCTCTTTTAATATAGTAACTTTGAGTGGGGAAGTGTTCCTTTAACTCCCTCGGTAGGAGGGTACTGCCAGTCTGAGTACTTACACAGCCTCAGGGGGTGGTTATCCTTAGATAGACCTCCCACTCACCTACACAACAACAACACCATTAACAATATCATATGGAAACTGCCCTTACAGTACATTCTGCTGGCAGCTACAGGCAAGCCCATCTTAAATCTACTGGACCTTTCTTTTTTGTTACCATGATGCACGACTGGTTTACCCTCAGGGTGTCGTTATCCTTGAACGGACCTCCCGCTCACCTATACTACAACACCCGCCTTACAGTACGTCCTAGTGGCCCCTACAGTCATCCCATCTCCGTTTTGGTGGACGCTACAGGCTTCTTCGCCTCCATTGACTTCAAATCACATCATTACCACACTTTCACCCCTAATCATTGGGTACATTTGCTGGCTGCTACTGGCTATAATTTCTCTACTTAAGTCACATCGTAAACAATATCATTCGCGGAGTGATTTTGAAACCTACATAACTGAATCTGACTCAAGTCAACCTAACCAATGGGGATTTATGCGTCAAAATGCTATGTACTGTTCGAGAGGACAAGTTAAATGGGTTTCATGTAAATACCTTTCCATAATCAGCAAGGCTAGCCATATTACTCCATTTTGTTGAGGTGGAGAAACACCCACATTTTGCTCACTTATGATCCTCATCGGACAAAACAACGGGTACTGTGAAAAGTAGCAACTCACAAACATACACGTTTTTTGTGGTTAGGTGGTTGGCTTCGGTTCGTACGTTTTAATACGACATATGTTATTCGTTATGGCAATTCTAGAGAACGGGTTGAACCCAAACATACCACAGTGACTGAAATATGTAAGGCAGTAGTAAACAAATGATATAATTAATACGTAAGGTAATTTTGAGGAGAAACACAAAGCCATTACAACTGTACAGCAGGCGCAATGGATATGAAGATGAGGATCTGAAAAAGGACGGAGGAAACGAATGGTACCCAACCACTTTGACCATTTGGGATTGAACGCCGACTTTGAAGAACCAAGGTCGTTGCTGTACCATCCAGTCCAAGTGCTCGGGTAGGGTGACCTTTATTATAGCGGCCGTGACAATGGAGTGAGCACCACCCAGATTGATTGGTAAACAACCTGGTTTTGTAAAAGTGTTTGCATAATATGCGGGATTGTTCAGCAATTGGTTTTCAGTGTTGTACACAATGAGGCTGTTTGCGCTAAGCTGGCCTCAAGCAACTCGAAGAAATGGTATAATCTTTACAAAGATATTTAATGTTATTCCTGTGCATGTTTTGAAAAAAAGACAATCTCAAATTTGCTGAGCGAGATGAATTCAGTGTACATAGGACTACAAGTGTACAACAATGTTTTGGTATACACCGGACTACTTGTGTACAACATTGTTTGTTGACTTAATAGAGGTTCTGTTCTTCGATAAGTTGAGTGTTTGGGGGAAATTCGTCTGTTTTTGACGAATTACAATTTTTCTTGCCAAGAATTATCTGATGATCAACATGTTGATTTGTTGGGCTTTTATTATTTATAGATTTCTCCTCACATTTAAATGACTAGAACTCTAAATTGCAATCATCTTGTAAAAAACTTGAAGTTAAGTTTAATAACATAAGAGCCTTTGTAATCAAACTGAAACATTTTAAACGTGACGTTGACAATAACAGCTTAATATTTGTCAAACCTAAAAGAAGTCAGATTTTGAAATGTATGAGAATATAGACGCGCAGAGTTTCAAATGCAATTTAGAAGAATCATCAGTACAACAACTGAACTATGTTAACTATTTTCATTTAGAGTAACTTAATTGTGGTCATTTGGAGTAAATGCAAAATTCATAAAGTGTTCAGTTAGTGTAACATTAGTCAAATTGAATTTGAAATGTCTGGAGAAAAATGTCTGGAGTTATCAAAATGTCTGGAGGAAATTCCTGGAGTTATCAAAATTAATTTTGATAACTTTTGAGATGCAAGTGATTTGCAAGTCAGCTCAATTTAGTGGCAAAAAGTTTTCGACTTCAGTGAGGAACTTTTTCAAGTGTAAATATATAAGTTCACATTTTCAAAGATGCTTATTAGGAACAATTCTATTTATAAATGGGAATTTTTGAATGACTTAAAACAAAATATTTTCAAGGGGCTTTCTGAAATACTTTCATTTCTTTCAATCTCTGTCTTCATTGTAAAATAATAAAAACACGTAGATAAGGTACATTGTCATTGTTACTAATAAAGTAAAATTACTTCCTGTGAATTACTAGTTGGTAACTATGTGTAGTACCTAATGCTATTCACTTTAATACAACAGAGAAGTGTTGTTGCTTATCTGGATACACTTCAAACACTTTCATGCATTTTGTTCTCTACAGTCACGTGAGACAACTTTGTAGATTATCTTCAAGTTGAACAAAGCTTTCTATAAGGTCGCCAACTTGGACGCACGTACTTTACAAGTTCGCCAAGTTGGGCTATGCTCTATAAGGTCGTCAAATTTGGCCACGTCCTCTGTAAGTTCGTCAAATTTGGCCACGTCCTCTGTAAGTTCGTCAAGTTTGGCTATGCTCTCTGTAATTTCGCCAAGTTGGGCCCCACTTTCTGTAAGTTCGTCAAGTTGGGCCATGATCTCTGAAAGTTCGTCAAGTTGGGCTACGATCTCTGAAAGTTCGCCAAGTTGAGCCACGCTCTCTGTAAGGTCGACAAGTTAGGCTACGCTCTCTATAGGGTCACCAAGTCTGACAAAAGCTCAATAAAGTTGCCAAGTTAGACACATGCTGTGTTTAAGATGGCCAAATTGGGCCTTGCTCAGAAGCACCAGGAGGCTGCCTATAACAACAATACCATGATTCGGAATGTTCAGCCTCTGTTGAAAAAATGTAAAAACCGCCAAAGATTAAAAAAAAAATGTAGAGGTTCATAAGTACTTGCGTAACTGCTTGTTGACTCTGACCCATATAGTTTAGTTCATTTATTATGCACCCCATACCACCCATCCTGTGGGCAGTAGTGGAAAGGGTTACAGAGGCACATAACGGGCTCAGGGACTGAACCCCACAATTCACTGAGCTAAGCAAGTTACAATCTTGATGAGCTATTTAAAAAATTCAGTGCACATCGTCGCATAAGCAATGGGCTCGAGATCGACCACAAGTACAGTACAGTCTCTAAATTAAGCAACAACATATGTTGAGAGCTAGTGTCACAATTGATATGTTTATCCTGCACACAGCCCCCCCCCCCTCCCTCCAATTCCAGTGGGCAGCGGTGGATAGGTTACAGTCACCCACAATTACATTCTATAACAAATGTTCAAGAAATATGTAAATATTTCATTTAAAATGATCTACTACCAGAAATTTTAGCCAAATATCTCCACCAGTTTTCTAACTGTAGGTTATATAGGTTCTAAGTTTGTCAGTTACAAAGTTGAAAGCAGGACGAACTTTTCTAATTTGAAAAATATATTATTTAATTTAAAATATTAACCCTTATGATGCGGTATGTAAATTTAGGGCACTCGTACTTGTCGTTTCTAGTAGTATCTAAATTATCTTTTATTTATTTATTTATTTATTTATTTATTTATTTATTTATTTATTTATTTATTTATGCATATACAAGAATGTACATAAGGAATGTGAGGATACAAATATGGTAATTACAGTCTTGTAAAGCCACTAGCACGCGCAGCGTTTCGGGCAGATTAAGGAGATCTGTAAGGAGAAGGAAGGCAGCTGTGTTCTGTCTGTGTAAGAAACTAGGTTTGTTGTAGGGAATTATTCAATATAGTTTCACATAGACATGGGAGTTTGGAAAGTTTTGAGTCAGATGGTACTTGACCTGACAAGCAGAGGAAAAGGTTATCTCTCCTGGGATTAGCAGGTAATATTACAAAATGGCCGGTGCCTTTGTCTTGAGCAACGTATAATGAATTATTTTACAGAATTCAGTAATTTAGAGAAATTCAAGTCTTCATTCAAATTGTATTCAATAATATGTCCAAGAATCATTCTCAATTGTCGAAATAATGAATAAGTCACCGTCAGTGACGCCACTAGCAGAGAACTAGCCTCTGAAGCGGATCAATTTTGGCGACCATGGGTCAAGGGTCACCAAAGTCTTCCATATTTAGTAATTTTCAAAGGACAAATAGCCATATTGTAATTGGAAATAGCCTTTCCCTAAGATGCCTATGCAATTACCTTCAGTTTAAAAGAGTTCAACCATCTGGGTTGTTCATTATAACAGAGATTAGTTGTTCAATTTGAACCCTGCTTAGTAATCTTGGTAAACCTGGCGGAGGAATACCCTCTAGCTCTGACTAGCTGTGAGCAAGGCAGAGCGAGAGAGAATCAGTGTGGACTAGGCCAGCGACTGGGGAGGGCGATCATCTCACGTCTCCAACTAGATCAGAACATCAGCTGGTCGTATTAAGAGGTATAGTTGTTACGGTTTTGTATAGGGAAATAGTTCATTTCATGCCTCGATAGGGAGTGTTAAGGTATAGAGAGTGATATTTCATTTAGCTGTTGTTTAGACCTTACATTAATAAATAATTAGCTTGTTATTTGTATTTTATTATTTCCATTTCATGTTTCTCGTGTCCTTGTCACGTGGTCTCCACGAGTCCGAGTTTTAGTTGGGCCGCAAGCCTAACAAAGTTTAAGAGATAGTCTATCCCCTTATTTGCTATAATTCCCACACTTAAAGTAGCTTCATCCCTCATTGTCCAAGTAATCTGGGGATCAAGACACAAGGCTTTAATGATTGATTAATCGGTCCAGACCCCGATTAATTGATGCTTCTGGTTAATGGTCTGGTGGTGGCAGCAGAAGGAGATCCGTGAGTTTGCCAGGAGTCTAGTACCACGTCGCGAGGCTGTAGAATCTTAGCCGAGTGAACGGCTAAGACCACGTAGCGTGGGATTCGGCTAGAGTAGCTCTCTGGTCCCATGGTAATTAAGTGAACAAAATAGAATACGGGCAGGGGTAGGGTGAAGGTAAGAGTCGATACCCCCCATCCCCGTGTTACATCTGAAGGACTATGGCTAGGGTGCCAACCTCTCCTCATTTTGCCTAAGTTACCCTTATTGTTTTGCCTTGCCATAACCATGGTTTTCATATAACTGAAGAGTGATCCTAGACTATTTTGGTAACGTATTTACGCTTAGAGACAGTAATGTCAGTTATAAGTTACACAACACAATTGTTTAAGGCAGTGTAGTAATTTATAGTACATACTGACGAACATTTATGCAGGACATGTCTATAATAACATTCTCTGCCTCCACCCTCCTTAGCAAGTAAGCAAACTCACTACCTCTTCACCACTCGTTATGGAGTAACTGAACCTCAGAGAACTTGATCCTTCTGGAAAAATCTTGATGCTTGGTTATAGCATTCCCCCATGTACTTCATAACAATCTATATGTAACGGTTTCACAATCACAGTCATCCTAAATTTTTAAAATAAAACACTCAGGACAGGAAATCTCAGAAATCTGGATAAAAGCAAACGTAGTCCTAATATTAAAATAGGGGGAGAAATAGGAGGTACTATTTGGTACCTCCTATCTCATTTAGTTAGCAGACAAACCAGTGACGCTGACAAGTATTTCGTGTAGTGCTGGTGACAGTAAACAGGTTGAGATAGTGAAGCACCTGTTAAGCATAAAATTTATAACGAAAGAGCAAATATGGGTTTAAAAGGGGAAAATTATGTCTTGGCCAACTTAATTGACTTATATGACAGGGTTACTAATATGCAGCAAGAAAACAAAGACTGTGGAAACTATAATTTTCTAGATTGTCAAAAAGCATTTGACACTGTTCCTGATTAGTGACTGATGTACAATATGGAGACACAAACAGAGATAATTACGGACACACAACTGGGTAATGGATTATCTGAAAAACTGAAAATAAATAGTCAAAGAGAAGTGCCAAGCTGGAGGAATGTAACAAGTGGGGTCCTCCAAGACTTGGTCCTCGGACCAATTCTGTTGCTTATTGATGTGAACGATCTACCCGAGGGATTGAGCTCAGACATGTCAATGTTTGCACACGATGCACCGTTATTGAGGAATGTAAAAAAAAGTTGAGGTCTCAGAAAGTTACAGGAGGACCTCGGCAAACTCCAGGAGAGGGCAAACAAATAGTTTGCTGGAATTCAGTTAACAAGTGTAAGTAATGGAGACCAGGCGACATCAACACCATAAGGGAAATGCAACTATAGGAGTCGGAGATATAAAAGGATTTTGGAGTGTATATAATTCAAAATGTAAAATCAATACCAAAGACATACATAGGCCGAGTACCATCAGCAGCATATGGGACGCGGGCAAACATTAGGCAATCGCTTAAAAATCAAGTTGAGAACTCTGTCAGCAATCTAATAATACTGGAATATGGGTCACCAGGTTGGATTCCGCACCTTGGGAAACTTAAAACAAAAACCGAGACAGTACAGAGGTTTGCAAGAAGATTAGTGTCGAGTTAAGAGAACTAACCTTAGAAGATCGGTTAAGGGAACTAACTCTCACAACCCTAAAGTAGACAACAGATGGGGGATATGATCACAACATATAATATACTGAGCGAATAGACAAGTACAGCCGTTATGTCTATATAAACTAGGACGAGCGGACATACAAGGAAGCTGGAAACACAAGTGAGTCTAAGAAATGTAAGGAATTACGCGTACCATGTGTGGCTGGTTGGATACAAGTAGAATGCACTAAACGAAGTGGTGGAAGCCACACCTTCGCCTAGAACTTTAAGACAATACTCGTCAAATAACTCTAACGTCAAGATAGTTTAGCTATAAAGCAACAGGCACAACAAGGGTAGTATGCGGGGTATAAAGAGCTAGAGCTCATTGGGCCGTAGTCAGTGTTAGGGAAGAGCACTCACTTCGGGCGCTGCAAGTGATGGCTGCTGGATGCTATTTATCAAGCATAACTTCCAAAACAAATGCTAAGCGCAACACTATTTTGGTTCTGCGCATGACCGATGTGTCAGCAAATTCCAGGGGGGGGGGGGGGGTGTTTCAATGGTGTACTCACCTAGTTGTGCTTGCACGGGGTTCAGCTTCGGCTCATAGGTCCCGCCTTTTAGTTCTGAACAAAGTCCAGGACTAAAGTAAACTCCCAGTGTAAATACGTTAACAAGTGGGGTGTATATTATCAGGGGGTTGGGGGATCTTAAAAACTTGATACTGAACTTTACTAACTTTACTCCTGGCAAACAGAGACCTCAACCTTTCCTGATAAAATAAGATCAACCGCTGCAACTAACCTGCTGCTGTCCTCAGTCAATCAGTAATGGACACAGCAGTGCACATAATGAGTTGGAAGATCACCCTATAATCGTTGTATACTCGGAGAGGGGTTCAACTTCATCTTTATTTTGGGGAACGGCTCCAATTTGGCTAATTGGTCATGGATACACACCTTGTCGTGCCGCCGTGACTTCCGGCGCACGACAGGGCACATAATACATATACGGCGGCACATAATACATATACGGTGGCACATAATACATATACGGTGGCACATAATACATATACGGCGGCACATAATACATATACGGCGGCACATAATACATATACGGCGGCACATAATACATATACGGCGGCACATAATACATATACGGCGGCACATAATACATATACGGCGGCACATAATACATATACGGCGGCACATAATACATATACGGCGGCACATAATACATATACGGCGGCACATAATACATATACGGCGGCACATAATACATATACGGCGGTACATAATACATATACGGCGGCACATAATACTCTCCATGTTTGGGTTGATCTCCTAATTCCCCTTCGTGATATTACTGTTCGCTGCCAACCGATCTGAAAACGTTTCTCTCTCCCTCTCTAGAAAGCCTCATCAGGACAAGAGTAAAAATCAATTGTCTACAGACAAACATTTATTAAAAAAAAAATGTACAGAAATAAAGTAATACAACAGAACAGTATCATAGAATTCTACAAACCGGTCAAACTTATAATACCAGTTTTATTCCACATAAACCGCACTAGGCATGCTGCTCAGTTCTCGCCCTCAGCCTTTCGTCTTCTCATTGCTTGTGACTAGGTAACTTGCATATAAGAATACCTACAACAAAATACTATAATAATTTTCTCACATTATATTGCGTCACTCACGCCATATGCATTCAAGCACTCGCTCAAACATATAATGCGTCCATACAATTCTCTGTTCTACGTCCAAAGGCCCACAACTAAGAACATCTGTCTGGGTTCTCAAAATCAGGTACGTATTCCTGCAGTCTCTTCAATATCTGCTACTACTTGAAGTCCCACTCAATGCCTCTCAAGTTCTTCTATGCGGCTTCGCCAAAAAAAAAAAAAAAAACGTGTAAATTCACTACACTCGAAGTTCCATACTACCACTGAAGTTCTGATCTACTTCTGAAGTTCAATTCCATACTAGAAGAGCCTCCATATAATCTTTACCAGACACGAAGCTCCTCCACGAACTTCTCCCCAGACAAGTAAGTAATTATCAAAAGAAGGCACCAAACCGGGAAGGCTATGTAGCACCATCAAATGTGCGGGATAATCAGAGGGCGCTAAATATCACCAAGGATGCCAATACGAGAACAGAAACGCATAAGCCGAACAATATCAAAAGTATCTGATTCACCAAGAATTCTATTGAGGGACAAGTGACCGCGAGGAACGGTTGGAAAGCAAGACACACGCTCGTCCTGGAAGTCAAGACATTCAACAAGGATATGCACAACGGTAAGAGGGACTATGCAATTTGGACAATAGGGAGCTGGGCGGCGCTCCATTAAGTGACTGTGAGTTAAGCGAGTATGGCCATAAGGCAACCTCACCAGAGCCGTTTCCTATCGCCGGTTACGGTGGCAGGAGGAAGACCACTGGGACACACAATGCTTAAGAGTATGCAGTTTGTTACCAACAACAGAAGACCAGCAACCCTGCCAACGGGCAAGGATAGAGAAATAAATAACCGGGTAAAAGTCAGAAAAAGGAAAACCTTTACGGGAAATGGGACAAGAGAGGATAGCCTCTTTAACGGCAGCATCCGCACGCCCATTTAATTTTTTTTTTTTAAATTTTGCCCCGAGGGGCGAGTTTATTGGGCAGCGCCACTCATCTTGTGAGTGGACACATTGCCATAGCAGCATGTACAACACTCCCCAATAGGAAGAAAACCCGCTGGGTTGTTCATCCTGTCACTTGTACCCAGACACAGCTGGGACTTGCTTAACTGTCTCAAGTGAACAGCTCCTCAAACAAGAAGATTAACATCTATCAACCCTTAAAAGCTTACGTTATCTTGCTGGTGCAAAATGGGGAAATCTTTTAAGAACAGCATCAATATTTGACAAATAGTGTTTTCCTAACTCAAACAATGTGGGGTTTATTATTCTACACATATGTCTGATATCTCTCAGGTGTTCACATTCACGTAGATAGTGGTCAAGGCGGTGTCCATCACTCTCACCACAGATTCTGCAACTTCGCTGATCAACTGTTGTTTCCATTCCATATCTCCAAGGATATTTGTATCCAAGACGGATTCTTGCTATTACTGATTCTCTCCCTCGTCCTCCTCCTCTTCGGCCATAACGATTGGGATTGCCAGCTGCAACCATGTTGTACCATCGTATAGATTCACTGGTTTGTGCTTCTATCCTCCTTTCCTCAGTTACCTTGTCACGGTGATGTTGCCTGACAATACCTCTAATTTGTAGTAGAGTCTTGGGTATGAAGTATTCAATATGGTCTCCTTCAGCGCCTTCAGCAGCCAGCACCTCTGCTCGTTCATTCCCACATATTCCAACATGGGAGGGGATCCACAGAAACTTGATGACTCTTCCCTGATTGGTAAGTACTCTCACAGCTCTCTTAATTTCAGCGACTATTGCAAGATTTTCTGCCCGATTTTTACTTAGGCTTTGCAGTGCTGCTTTTGAATCGGTGCAAATCACTGCACCATTAGTGTTCCGTTCAAGAAACCTTAACGCCATAACAATGGCAGTTAGCTCTGCTTGCATTGAAGAGGCATAGTTCTCAATACGTGCTTTTTCTTCATTTCTGCGTTGGAAAGTATTATCCTTGATTACCGTGTATGCTGCACCAGCCCTGCCATTGACAGGATTAGATGACCCGTCAGTGTAGATTTGATCTAGTTCATCTCCGGCTTCTTTATAAATTTCCCATTTCATGAGTCTCCCCTTGACACCCATGCATGCAAGCTCGTCCAGGATCGTAATCCCCTGTGCTTTGTCAAAGGCTCCTTTGATGTCAACAAATACAGAGTACCTAGCCGTGTCATTAGCCAAGTAATTAACTATACAATTTGCTGTGCTCCGTCCTTTAACAAATCCATTGACCCCCTCCCCTAACCTGCCTATTTTGTGCAACAGTCGGTTTAGGATGATCCTTTCAAGCATCTTGCAAGTGCATGACACGACATGCATAGTAGGGTGTATATACTGACTGATAGGTCTGTAATTACCAGGCCCATTTAAAATAACACCAATATGGCTGGGAACCCAGCAAAACTCTACGGATTTAAATTTACTAGAGATAAGAAACAGCCAATGTTGAATCTCGACGACTACCGGATGGACAGGATTACAGGACCCGAGAGCCATAAGGGCACTACGAGAGTCAACAAAGGAGGAGTGACAACGAGAAAGCAGGAGACGGAGAGCATCTCCGTCAAACACCAGCAAGGATGATGGGACGACACTTGCCCTCTGGTGTTCCAAAATGATGCTACTCAATGCCGTTCACCAAAATCCTCTTGGAATGTCTGTAGATGCTTCTTTTAGTCCTGACTTGAGCACACGAAGTCGCCTGTAGGTTTCACAGAGAAACACCTGCTCGATTTCCTCCTCTCAAAGGATATCTCACGTTAGGGTCCACACAAGACCCGACCATTCTGTAGGCTTCAGGCTGCCCCTAATATCGCTCCCGATCACTGGGAAATAACATACGTCGTTCTCGGCAGCTTCCTCACACTTTGAATACGTAGCCTTCACTCAAACACTAAACCGGGAACCACAGCTTCTCTCTTCTCAGGAGGCACCGACGTACGTGCATTCCTGGTGACTCTCGCAACTCAAGTGATGGGTAACGACCTCTGCCCACGTCACGTCATGTAACAAAATGTCGAGATCTCATTTCAACTAGTTTCAATAAGATGCTCGTCCTCTGCTTGTCTCAGTTTAGTCATAATTCACTGACGGTTACTTAACTTTACTTAACACTATACACTGACAAGTGGGGTGTATGTACACTGACAAGTGGGGTGTATACACACTGGCAAGTGGGGTGTATGTACACTGATAAGTGGGGTGTATGTACACTGACAAGTGGGGTGTATGTACACTGACAAGTGGGGTGTATGTACACTGACAAGTGGGGTGTATGTACACTGACAAGTGGGGTGTATGTACACTGACAAGTGGGGTGTATACACACTGGCAAGTGGGGTGTATGTACACTGACAAGTGGGGTGTATACACACTGGCAAGTGGGGTGTATGTACACTGACAAGTGGGGTGTATGTACACTGACAAGTGGGGTGTATGTACACTGACAAGTGGGGTGTATGTACACTGACAAGTGGGGTGTATACACACTGGCAAGTGGGGTGTATGTACACTGACAAGTGGGGTGTATACACACTGACAAGTGGGGTGTATACACACTGACAAGTGGGGTGTATACACACTGACAAGTGGGGTGTATACACACTGACAAGTGGGGTGTATACACACTGACAAGTGGGGTGTATATACACTGGCAAGTGGGGTGTATATACACTGGCAAGTGGGGTGTATACACACTGACAAGTGGGGTGTATACACACTGACAAGTGGGGTGTATACACACTGACAAGTGGGGTGTATATACACTGACAAGTGGGGTGTATGTACACTGAAAAGTGGGGTGTATGTACACTAACATGTAGGGTGTATGTACACTGACAAGTAGGGTGTATGTACACTGACAAGCAGGGTGTATGTACACTGACAAGTAGGGTGTATGTACACTAACATGTAGGGTGTATGTACACTGACAAGTGGGGTGTATGTACACTGACAAGTCGGGTGTATACACACTGACAAGTGGGGTGTATACACACTGACAAGTGGGGTGTATATACACTGACAAATAGGATGTGTATATACTGACAAGTGGGATGTATATACACTGACAAGTGGGGTGTATATACACTGACAAGTGGGGTGTATGTACATTGACAAGTGGGGTGTATACACTGACAAGTGTGGCGTGTATACACTGACTAGTGTGGTGTGTATACACTGAGAAGTAAGGTGTATATACACTGAGAAGTATGGTGTATATACACCGAGAAGTAAGGTGTATATACACCGAGAAGTAAGGTGTATATACACCGAGAAGTAAGGTGTATATACACCGAGAAGTAAGGTGTATATACACCGAGAAGTAAGGTGTATATACACCGAGAAGTAAGGTGTTTATACACCGAGAAGAATGGTGTATATATATATATATATACAGCCCCTCTCCTCAAAAAATGGAACCTTTTAACCATTCCAGTAACCTTCGAACCCAAGCAATCCTCCTTACCTATCGAATTCAATGCATAGAAAACGTGAATATATATGAGCTGATATTTTGTTTTAATAGGCTGCATTTGTAACGTTGGTTACAATAACGTAAAAAACAAGACCTGTTAGTGGAGAGGATGGGTTTGGTTTGGTATTGGGCTGAAGACCTATCAGCGTGTTCAAGATATACTCACAGTGTATACTCACTGAGAGTGAAAAGTACACTTCTCTGTGTGCATGAGTTTCGGTCAGGCACAAAGGCAATTAAATTACTTATTATTTAAGGTTATTAAGGCAACAAGAACAGGTTACTGACCATCCAGCGATTGTAATTTAGTCCTGAACATTGTACACCACTAAAGGAAACTCTGTGTGTGTGCACCTTTTGGTACACATGTACCCATATTGATGGGATGTTCCTGTACCCCTTCAACAATGCTGTGAGGGGTGGTGGGAAGGTTACAAAGGTATTTAAGGAATGGTACAGAAACTGTACCATCATGTTATATATATATATATAGATTATATAACATCAGATATGTTATCTAGGAACAAGCTTTGAGCATACATTAAGGGTGATTATCAGTGCTTAATCGCTGATTAAATGTGATTATCAGTGTTAGGCATCAGTGCTTGTGGGGTGTAACCCTAATTGTGCTTACGTGAGGTTGAGCTTCAGTTCTTGGGCTCCGCCTCTCAGCGGATGAATTTTTGTTTGTACTCACCTAATTGTGCTTGCGGGGGTTGAGCTCTGACTCTTTGGTTCAAGTTAAAGTTCAAGTATGTTTCTTGAGACAAGAAAGAAATACATCTCAAAGAGATAGAGTAGCTTAGGCTATTTCTACCCCTCCTCTATGGTCCCGCCTCTCAACTGTCAATCAACTGATGTACAGATTCATGAGCCTATTGGGCTCTATTATATCTACATTTGAAACTGTGTATGGAGTCACCCTCCACCACATCACTGCCTAAAGCATTCCATCCGTTAACTACTCTGGCACTGAAAAAGTTCTTTCTAATGTCCCTGTGGCTTATTTGGGTACTCAGTTTCCACTTGTGTCCCTTTGTTCGCTTACCACCCGTGTTAAACAGTTTATCTTTACCTACCCTTTCAATTTCTCTGAGAATTTTGTAGATAGTGATCATGTCTCCCCTTTCTCTTCTGTCTTCTAGTGTTATGAGGTGTATTTCTCGCAGCCTTTCTTCGTAACTCATGCCTCTTAGTTCTAAGACTAGCCTAGTGGCATATCTCTAAACTTTTTCAAGCTTCGCCTTGTGCCTGACAAGGTACGGGTTCCATGCTGGGGCCTCATACTCCAGGATTGGTCTTACATATTTGGTATACAAGGTTCTGAATGATTCCTTACACAGGTATCTGAAGGCAGTTCTGATGTTAGCCAGTCTCGCATACGCTGCATATGTAATTCTTTTGATATGGGCTTCAGCAGACAGGTTTGGTGTGATATCAACTCTTAAATCCTTCTCTCTGTCCGTTTTATGAAGGACTTCATCTCCTATTCTGTATCCTGTATCTGGCCTCCTGTTTCCACTTTAACTTTAGTTGAACTTTAGTAGCCATTTGTTGGACCATTTATGCAGTCTGTCATTTTTTGTCTGTCTGTGTGCCTGCGTACATGCGCGTGCGTGCGCGTGTGTGTGAACTTACCTAGTTGTACTCTCCTCGGTGCTTGTGGGGTGTAACCCTAATTGTGCTTACGTGGGGTTGAGCTGCAGTTCTTGGACCCCGCCTCTCAGAGGATGAATGTGTGTTTGTGTGTGTGTGTGTGTGTGTGTGTGTGTGTGTGTGTGTGTGTGTGTGTGTGTGTGTGTGTGTGTGTGTGTGTGTGTGTGTATGAGCTCACCTATTTGTAACCCTAATGGAACTTACGTGGGGTTGAGTTTTAGTTCTTGCGTCTCAACTCTCAGGGGATCTGTGTGTGTGTGTACTCACCTATTTGTGCTTGAGCTTTGGCTCTTTGTCCCGCCTCTCAACTGTCAAACAACTGGTGTACAGATTCCTGAGCCTACTGTGCTCTATCATATCTACATTTGAAACTGTGTATGGAGTCAGCCTCCACCACATCATTGCCTCATGCATTCCACCTGTTAACTACTCTGTCACTGAAAAAGTTCTTTCTAACGTCCCTGTGGCTCATGTGGGTACTCAGTTTCCCCCTGTGTCCCCTTGTTTGCGTACCACCAGTGTTGAATAGTTTATCCTTGTCTACCCTGTCGATTCCCCTGAGGATTTTGTAGGTAGTGATCAGGTCTCCCCTTACTCTTCTGTCTTCCAGTGTCGTAAGGTGCATCTCTCGCAGCCTTTCCTCGTAACTCATGCCTCTTAGTTCTGGGTTTAGTATAGTGGCATACCTATGAATTTTTTCCAGCTTCGTCTTGTGCTTGACAAGGTACGGGCTCCATGCTATGACCGCATACTCCAGGATTGGTCTTACATATGGTATACAAGATTCTGAAGGATTCCCTACACAGGTTCCTGAAGGCTGTTCCTGATGTTAGACAGCCTTCCATATGCCGCAGACGTTATTCTTATTATGTGGAGTTCAGGAGACAGGTTTGGAGTGATATCAACCCCTAGATTTTTCTCTCTGTCCGTTTCATGAAGTACTTCATCTCCTATTCTGTATCCTGTGTCTGGCCTCCTGTTTCCACTGCCTAGTTTCATTACTTTGCATTTACTCGGGTTGAACTTTAGCAGCCATTTGTTGGACCATTCATTCAGTCTGTCTAGGTCATCTTGTAGCCTCCTACTATCATCCTCTCTTTCAATCCTCTTCATAATTTTTGCATCAACAGTAAACATTGAGAGAAACAAGTCTATACCCTCTGAGAGATCATTTACATATATCAGAAACAGTATAGGTCCAAGGACCGACCCCTGCGGAACTCCACTTGTAACGTCTCGCCAATCTAAGACCTCACCCCTCACACTGACTCGTTGTCTCCTGTTGCTTAGGTACTCCTGTATCCAACGGAGTACCTTCCCTTTCACTCCAGCCTGCATCTCCAGCTTTTTCACTAACCTCTTGTGTGGCACTGTATCAAAGGCTTTCTGACCATCCAAAAATATGCAGTCTGCCCACCCTTCTCTTTCTTGCCTGGTCGTAGAATTCAAGTAACCCTGTGAGGCAGGACCTGCCATCCCTGAATCCATGTTGATGCTGTGTTACAAAGTTCTTTCGCTCCAGGTGCTCCACTAGCTTTCTTCGCACAATCTTCTCTATCAGCTTGCATGGTATGCAGGTTAGGGACACTGGCCTGTAATTCAGTGCCTCCTGTCTATCCCCTTTCTTGTATATCGGGACTACGTTAACTGCTTTCCAAATTTCTGGCAGTTCCCCTGTTGCCAGAGATTTGTTATACACTATGGAGAGTGGTAGGCACAGTTCTTCTGCTCCTTCCTTTAGTATCCAAGGGGAGATTCCATCTGGGCCTATAGCCTTTGTCACATCCAACTCTAGTAAACACTTCCTTACTTCCCCGCTGGTAATCTCAAACTCTTCCAGTGGTTCCTGGATAGCTATTCCCTCTCTTATCTCTGGGATTTTTCCTTGCTCTAAGGTGAAGACCTCTTGGAATTTTTTATTCAGTTCCTCACACACTTCCTTGTCATTTGTAGTGAATCCTTCTGCCCCTATCCTTAATTTCATAACCTGTTCCTTTACTGTTGTGTTTCTCCTGATGTGGCTATGCAGCAATTTAGGCTGAGCCTTTGCCTTGCTTGCGGTGTCATTTTCGTATTGTCTTTCTGCCTCTCTTCTCATCCTGACATATTCATTCCTGGCATTCTGATATCTTTCTCTGCTCTTCAGTGTCCTGTTTCTATAGTTTCTATAGAAACTATATATCCTTTAGTTTCTCCATGCCCTTTTACTTGGCTGCTTAGCTAGCCTACATCTCTGATTAAACCATGGGTTTCTCATCTTCATTTCACTGTTTTCTTTTTGGGCTGGGACAAACTTGTTTGCTGCGTCCTTGCACTTTTGCGTGATGTAGTCCATCATATTTTGGGCCGTCTTTTCCCTGAGCTCTGTTTCCCATGCTATATCTGTTAAGAATTTTCTTATCTCCTCATAGTTTCCCTTTCGGTATGCTAACCTTTTGGTTTCGGTATCCCTCCTCGAGTTCAATAACCCCTCTTCAATCAGGTACTCAAACACCAATACACTGTGGTCGCTCATTCCTACTGGGGCCTCAAAACCGATTTCTCTTATGTCAGAGTCGTTCAGGGTGAAGACCAGGTCGAGTCGCGCTGGTTCGTCATTTCCTCTCATCCTTGTGGGTTCTCTGACATGCTGGGTTAAGAAGTTTTTAGTCACCACTTCCAGTAGTTTGGCTCTCCACGTATCCTCGCCTCCATGCAGTTCTTTGTTCTCCCAATCAATCCTTCCGTGATTGAAGTCCCCCATGATGAGCAGGTGGGATCTATTTCTACAGGCAGCAGAGGCTGCCCTCTCAATTATAGTGTTAACTGCCATGTTGTTGTTTTCATACTCTTGACTGGGTCTTCTGTCATTTGGTGGAGGGTTATATATTACTGCTACTACTATTCTTGGTCCTCCCATTGTCATGGTGCCTGCTATGTAGTCTCTGCAACCCTCACAGCCCGGGATAGCCATCTCCTTAAAACTCCATTCCTTTCTCATGAGTAGTGCCACTCCGCCTCCTCCCCTACCTTCCCTCTCTTTCCTTATTACTGTGTACTCCTGGGGAAACACGGCATTCGTTATGATTCCAGAGAGTTTTGTTTCAGTGAGTCCGATTACATCTGGGTTTACTTTATGTGCTCTTTCCCTTAGTTCACTTGCCTTGCTTGTGATCCCATCTTTGTTCGAGTACATTACCCTGAAACTGACTCTTTTCTGCTTCTCCTCTGGGGGAGACCTGTGGGGTCTGGGGTGAGCGGGAGCTGGGAGGATCTGGTACGGGGAGACTGGTGGAGGAGGAAGGGCTGGGAGGGGGAGGGGGGGAGGGGGGGAGTGGGTGAGAGGGGGAGGGTTGGCGGGGTGAGAGGGGGAGGGTTGAGGGGGTGAGAGGAGGAGGTCTGGGGGGATGGGGAGAAGGGGGGGGGGTTGGGGGGGCAGTAAAGGGGAGGGGGAGTGGGGGGAAAGGGAAGACTGAGGTGGGTGAGGAAGAGGGGAGGGTTTTGGGGAGTGGTGGAGAGGGGAAGGCTTAGGTGGGGTGGGGGAGAGTGGGGGGCGTGGGAGAATGGAGGGCTTGTGGATGGGAGAGACGGGAGGGCATGTGGGAGAAGGGAGGGCTTGGGGGATGGGGGAGAAGGGAGGTCCTAGGGGGAGGGGGGAGTGGGAGGAAGGGCTGAGTGGGAGGAGGGGGTGGGTGGGGAGAGGGTGCCTTAGGTGGGTACTTAGTGGGGGGCTGACAGGGGTTGAGGCATGTAGGGTGTCTGTTGGGTAGAATGTGGGGGTGGTGCCGCACTCCCTGTGGCTAGTGCACTGTTTGAGGAGGGTTCCCCACTCCCCTCTGGGATTGTAGGGATCGGGGTTGTGGCTCCCTGATTCCTTTCTCTCTCCCTGCGCTCCTTCCTCGCGTCTGCTGCCTGCTTTCTCTCTTCCCTTGTCATATCCCGCTGCAGGAATACTTTTTTGAACTTCTCTACATTTGCTAGACAGCTCTTCCTTGCTGACAGTTCCTCTTTCGTGATTTCGCTCATGAATACCACCGTTATCATTCGGTCTCTGTCCTTGTTGTACTTTCCAAGCCTGAAAATCTTTTCAACATTTTGTTCAGTTCCCTCCATCCTTACCTCTTTAAGGATCTATTTAACTTTGTTTTTGTCCTTGTCTCTCCTCTCCTTTGGTCTGGTCCCTGTTTGCTCTTTAATGCCTACTACTACTACTGCTGTTTTTCTCTCTACCAGCCGGTGTGTGAGCTATCAGCCGGTGTGTGTGTGAGTGTGTGTGTGTGTGTGTGTGTGTGTGTGTGTGTGTGTGTGTGTGTGTGTGTGTGTGTGTGTGTTTGTGTGTGTGTGTATTTACTATTTGTATGTGGTTTACATTTATGTCTGTGCGTGGGTAGAGCTTCAGCTCATTGGACTCACCTCTCTTTTCCTATTCACAATCTAGCTAAACAACCATTCAAGCACAACTAGGTGAATACAACTAGGGAAGTACACACACACACACAAACAAATACACAAATAGTAAATACACTCACAAGGTAATTATTCTAAACAAATTATTAAATACACACTAGTGTCCCCTGGACGTGAGAGTGGCTGGTAGTAGCTGGTAGAGTGGGCTGGTAGTAACTGGTAGAGTGGCTGGTAGCACCGTCTTCCTAGTGAGTGGTATTATATTGTGGGTTGGTGGTGTTGTCGTCGTTGATCCTTCTTCATGGACAACCCAACCCACAACTCGGTAGAGTGCTTATACTTTACCAGGAGATCACACTGGGCACTTCTGGCTCTCGGAGAGGGGCTCAACATCACACGTTTAGAGGATGCGGCTCCAATACTTTGCCTCGTTGTCACGTGCACACATCCACTCGAGCCGCTGTGACTCCCTACTCTCTCCTTAGGTGATATGATCTCCTCAATCTCCTTTGACTTATTAGCTTTCTGTTCTACCCTGTCCACAGCGGTGGTTCTTGGTTCTTTCTCTCTCTTTCTTTACTACATCCTGGGAAGCCTTACTAGGACAAGGGCAAACACCAGCAAATTTGAATACATTTACTGGACAAAGCACATACACAATACATACACACATATAATAATAATGAATCCTATACTCTATACTATTTCAGTCAGGTTGCACTCCAACACCATCAGAACTCTATCATCTGCTTATCAAGTGGTATCCTATCTCCTGGTTCACCACCTAATACTACCAACCTCCTCAAGTAGGTCAAGTCTTATAATACAATGTTGCACTATCAGCAAGAGAATATACATCTGTAAACATGTGCAAGGAAAATTGGCGTATGAATGCAATAACATAAATATCATTATAAATGTTCCTCGATATACAACAATGATCCATCGATCATTGTTGTATATCAGTCCTAGAACACATACAACTGTAGGTAATCCAACCTACGACTGTAACTCTATACTTCAGTATAAACACTCCTTGACACAAGAATGGCAAACAATCACTCACCTCTCACTGCGTCTTGCACGCTAATGACAAACAAACACTCTATCACTTCCCTACAAGTAATCATTTAGAACTTCCTTTCCACATCTGGAAGTTCACTACCCTGATCTCTTCAGGTTCTTCCGGGTATATATATATATATATATATATATATATATATATATATATATATATATATATATATATATATATATATATATATATATACCCGGAAGAACCTGAAGAGATCAGGGTAGTGAACTTCCAGATGTGGAAAGGAAGTTCTATATATATATATATATATATATATATATATATATATATATATATATATATATATATATATATATATATATATATATATATATATATATATATATATATATATATATATATATATGTTTCATTGAATATGACCGCATATTCTGTATTTATTATTTTCTGGTTTAGGGCTTCTATCCCTCTAACTATTTTCTTAGCATCAGGGCTTAATTGAAATAGGAGTTCTCCAAAACTCATTTTCGTACTTTTAAGGTGAAGAAAAGAAGTGATTTACTATAGAGTGTATTACACTTATTTGTATAATTTGCACGACGTTTCGAACCTCCATGGTTCATTCTCAAGTGAACAGATCTTACAATACTAGTTGATTTTATACCCGCATTAGGTCAGGTGATAGTACAATGAAGGTGAAAACATGGGGGGATACATAAGGGATAAACATAGGGGCTGCAGAAGGCTTATTGGCCCATACGAGGCATCTCCTATCTAAACACAAAGATTAATCCAGTGTAATTGGCCTGTTATGTTGGACATTGTCTTCTGTGTTGGCATCGATATGTTCTTGTCTTGTCCTTACTAAGGACAAGACAAGAACATATCGATGCCAACACAGAAGACAATGTCCAACATAACAGGCCAATTACACTGGATTAATCTTTGTGTTTAGATAGGAGATGCCTCGTATGGGCCAATAAGCCTTCTGCAGCCCCTTATGTATCCCCCCATGTTTTCACCTTCATTGTATTATCACCTGACCTAATGCGGGTATAAAATCAACTAGTATTGTAAGATCTGTTCACTTGAGAATGAACCATGGAGGTTCGAAACGTCGTGCAAATTATACAAATAAGTGTAATACACTCTATAGTAAATCACTTCTTTTCTTCACCTTAAAAGTACGAAAATGAGTTTTGGAGAACTCCTATTTCAATTAAGCCCTGATGCTAAGAAAATAGTTAGAGGGATAGAAGCCCTAAACCAGAAAATAATAAATACAGAATATGCGGTCATATTCAATGAAACATGTTTGAAAGAAAACCTGCTGGCAGTATACACCAATATATATATATATATATATATATATATATATATATATATATATATATATATATATATATATATATATATATATATATATATATATATGTCGTACCTAGTAGCCAGAACGCACTTCTCGGCCTACTATTCAAGGCCCGATTTGCCTAATAAGCCAAGTTTTCCTGAATTAATATATTTTCTCTAATTTTTTTCTTATGAAATGATACAGCTACCCATTTCATTATGTATGAGGTCAATTTTTTTTATTGGAGTTAAAATTAACGTAGATATATGACCGAACCTAACCAACCCTACCTAACCTAACCTAACCTATATTTATAGGTAAGGTTAGGTTAGGTAGCCAAAAAAAGCTAGGTTAGGTTAGGTTAGGTAGGTTAGGTAGACGAAAAAACATTAATTCATGAAAACTTGGCTTATTAGGCAAATCGGGCCTTGAATAGTAGGCTGAGAAGTGCGTTCTGGCTATTAGGTACGACATATATATATATATATATATATATATATATATATATATATATATATATATATATATATATATATATATATATATATATATGTCGTACCTAGTAGCCAGAACTCACTTTTTGGCCTATTATTCAAGGCCCGATTTGCCTAATAAGCCAAGTTTTCCTGAATTAATATATTTTTTCTAATTTTTTTCTTATGGAATGATAAAGCTACCCATTTCATTATGTATGAGGTCAATTTTTTTTTATTGGAGTTAAAATTAACGCAGATATATGACCGAACCTAACCAACCCTACCTAACCTAACCTAACCTATCTTAATAGGTTAGGTTAGGTTAGGTAGCCGGAAAAGTTAGGTTAGGTTAGGTTAGGTAGGTTAGGTAGTCGAAAAAGCATTAATTCATGAAAACTTGCCTTATTAGGCAAATCGGGCCTTGAATAGTAGGCCAAAAAGTGAGTTCTGGCTACTAGGTACGATATATATATATATATATATATATATATATATATATATATATATATATATATATATATATATATATATATATATATATATATATATATATATATATATATATATATATATATATATATATATAAATGGCAATTTCGTGGCAATTTCACGACCAAGAGACGGCTTCCTGAACCTGGCAGGAATCAACCTCACTGAGGACCAAGTCACTCTCCTAAATCTGGGTATAAACTGTCACGTTATGTACCGACCAAGTGAGATGGCCTGGTAAGTGGAGTTGGAGATCCTGTTGGACGCCATATTTGATCTCGAGACACAAAGGAAGGTCACCACCAAAAACACCTTACAAGCAGAACTTATTGCGGAAGGAGGAAAGAATCGAGGCAATTACAGAAGCACCATACTGTCCCCCGAGCTCAAAGCGGCAGCTAAGAGTCTTCGTGAGAACAAGGAGATAGTTGTCAGGAGAGGTGACAAGTCGCCAATATATGTCATTCTTAAAAAAGACGAATATCTGGCGGAAATGAACATCATACTCTCTGACCAAACTAAGTTCCAAAGGGTAACGAAGGACACTACAGCCGAATTAAAAGCAAAGGTCAACAAACTGATCGAAACTGTGAACGCCAAGAAATCCGGACTCCACCTGCCAAAGATCATTGGGGAATATAAACCTGGATATGCGTATGGAAATGTCAAGACGCACAAGCCTGGAAACCCACTTCGGCCAATCATTAGCCAGATACCCACACCCACGTACAGACTGGTGAAGCGACTCAACGGCCTGCTGACTTCTTATGTTCCTTGCGCCTTCAGCCTGAAGTCTCCAAAGGAATTTGTTGACTTACTGCGGGGCACACGGGCCACAGGGATAAGAGCCTCGTTGGACGTAGAATCGCTGTTTACCAACGTACCTGTGGACGAGACAATCGGAATGATAGCCGACAGAGTGTATCGTGATCCAGCCTGTACTCCTCTTGACATACCAGAAAATATTCTGAGGAAACTACTCCAAGCTTGTACTAAAGAGGCACCCTTCTTGAGCCCGGATGGGCACATGTATAAGCAAGTAGATGGGGTCGCCATGGGTTCTCCCCTAGGTGTCCTGTTTGCAAACTTCTACATGGGTACCATCGAGCAAAAAGTCTTAGTCGACATGAACTTGAAACCGGCCATATACTGCAGGTATGTTGACGACATTTTTACACAGGTACCTGATGTCAGACATCTGCAGGAGCTGAAGGAGGCATTTGAGCAGAGTTCCGTGCTGCGTTTCACTTACGAGATGGAAAAGGATGGGAAGCTGCCCTTTCTAGATGTAACAGTCATGGAAAAGGGCGGAGGTTTCCACACTGCAGTCTACACTAAGGAAACAAACATAGGAATGTGCCTAAATGCCAACAGCGACTGCCCAGACAGGTACAAGAGGAGTGTTGTTAACGCATATGTCGACCGTACTCTCAGCCACAGCTCAGAATGGAAGCAAGTCGACGAAGAACTCTGTAGGGTAAGGCAGGTCCTAGTCAATAACGGCTTCTCCAATGGTTTCGTCGAAGACATCATAAGAAGGAAAGTGAAAAGCCATGCAACCTCTGAAGAGACAACTAACACAACACCTATACCCCCTATTAGACTATTTTACAGGAACTTCTTTTCCACAGCTCATAAAACGGAGGAAAGGGTCCTGAAAGATATTGTTAATAGAAACGTTATCCATACAGACAAAAATCAGAGGATACAACTGACGATTTACTATAAAACCAGAAAAACGGCCAGCCTACTCATGAGAAACTCTCCAGACACAAAACAGAACGCTTTAAAAGAGACTAACGTCGTCTATGCCTTCAAATGCCCACTTGGGGACTGTAAGCTCCAAAAAACCCAGTATATAGGCAAGACAACAACATCTTTTTCTAGGCGTTTAACGATGCATAAGCAACAGGGCTCCATTAAGGAACATATAATCTCTTCCCACAACCAAACCATCGCCAGAGAAATCCTAGTAAACAACACAGAAATCATCGATAGATACAGCGATAGCAGGCGGCTTGACGTTTGCGAGGCACTACACATCAAGAAGTCAACACCAGCAATCAACAGCCAATTATTGCACAACTATATTCTACCCACCTCAAGACTCCGCTCCAATATAGAAGCATCAAGAAATATGGACCAATAGGCTTTCTACAAACACTTCTATTCAATATCCATTGTTTCGTGTTCTGTCTTGTGTTGATGAAATTAATACCCTATTAATACTCTTGTTCTGTCTTGTGTTGATGAAATTAATACCCTATTAATACCACACTTTGTTCTGTCTTGTGTTAATGCCACATCACCCCTTCCACCTCACTCAAATGTAGATATAAAATCGGAGATACGTAAGTTCTATTCAGTTGTGTATTTGTGAACTAAAGTCTTTGAAAATGTAATAAGTTTTACGAAACGTGCCCGTGTCGCGTCATACTAGAAATAAAAATGAATTTTGGAGAATTGATTTTTTATTTACCTCCAACAGTGAAGCGTAATGTACGAAAGATTGAGAAAATTCGTGTTAGATTTATTAATCTTACTTTTTCGGTCATATTTAATAATATATGTCTACAGGAAAGACTGCTACCAAAATATACTAATATATATATATATATATATATATATATATACATATATATATATATGTATATATATATATGTATATATATATATATATATATATATATATATATATATATATATATATGTATATGTATATATATATATATATATATATGTATATATATATATATATATATATATATATATATATATATATATATATATATATATATATATATATATATATATATATATATATATATATATATATATATATATATATATATATATATATATATATATATATATATATATATATATATATATATATATATATATGCAATTGACGATCACAAAACACTGATCATTTTATGCGGAAAATCCACAGAGAAATATGAAATGAGGTGAACGTTTCGGCTTTGTTAAAGCCTTTGTCAACACCAGACTGACTAAGGAGAAGGGAAGGGGGAGGATATATAGGCCGACACCTGACCCAACCCATCCCTAGGGAAGGAATTAACCAAAAACAGGTATAGCTTAGCTAAGAATGGTCAAAGAGGATTAAGCGGTCAGAGAATAAGGATGAAAGATTAAAGAAAAGCCTCATGAACACACAATATATGAATATACAATTATAATGAAACATTGTAAGCCTCTCTATCAGAGTTGTTTCTTAAACTGTTGTGCAATATTATAACTTAAAAATGGATCAAGTTTATACATACCAGTACTAACATTAAGAAGATTTGGACACTGACTGATTAGAGCAGACTCAATCAAATTCCGTTCCACGAAATCCCCACAATTGGTAATGCTTTTTGCCCCCATTCCTGTTAATATTGTGATCGCATAAACTCGTATGTAGATACAATGCATTAGACGTTTGGGCAGTTCTAATACTATAAGCATGTTGTGACAACCGCAATTGTAAGGACTTTCCTGTTTGTCCAAGGTACACAGAATCACAATCATTGCAGGGAATCGAATACACACAACCTGCTGTATCAGGGGAGTTTTTTTATTAAATTGGATTTGATCGTACTATTAGTGAACACCAAATTTATATTAAGTTTCTTAAAAATCAGAGACAATTTTTCAAGTCCACTCGCATAAGTAACCACCAATGAGTTAATAATTTTTGGTTTCGCCTTAGGGACGTGATTATTAAACGTACGCTTGGCTTGTACAAACGAGAAATCCAAAAACCTCTTAGGATATTGTAAACTCTTCCCAATTTCATATATTTTAGCAATCTCTTCATCAAAAAACTCAGGGCTGCAAACCCTCAAAGCTCGTAGAAACATTCATGAAAATACTGCCTGTTTAACTTTACTATGATGATTCGAATAAAAATGAACATACGACCCCACGTTGGTAGGTTTCCTATACACATTAAATTTGAACTTTCTAGTGACTCTATGAATCATAATGTCCAAAAACGGAAGAGTACCATTCTCCTCAGTCTCACAAGTGAATTTTATTGAAGGTACCAAAGAATTGAGTTCATTAAGAAAAACTATCTGGTCTTTGTTGCACGGCCATAAGCACAAAATATCATCAACATACCTAAACCAAACTACATTAGCCGGGATAATCCTGGATAAGATTTTTGTTTCAAAGAATTCCATATACAAATTGCTTAAAACTGGGGACAGGGGATTGCCCATCGCCATACCAAATGTTTGTTTGAATAATTTTCCATTAAAACTAAAATAATTGTCTTTTATACACAATTTGATAAGTTCCAATACTTTATTGGTCTGCAAGCTCAAATTATATTTAGGCAGTTCCTCACGTAGAAATTCTAACAGATCATCAACAGGAACTTTAGTGAATAAAGAGGTCACATCGAAACTTATAAGTTTAAAATCAAAATTTAAATTCAGTGTGGATAGCTTATTAACTAAGTCCACATTGTTTGTCAAGTGTGAGTTGGAAATAGTACCAACTATAGGGGACAAAACTTTGACTAACCACTTAGAGAGTTTATAAGCCGCCGAACCAATTGAACTAATAATCGGCCTTGCCGGATTATATGGCTTATGAGTTTTTATAAGACCATACATGTAAGGAAGAGAGGGGGATCGACTTGTTAGCCTAGATATCAACTCTTTATCGCCTTTACTCACAGTTTTAAGAGTTTTGTTAAAATGTGCAATCACTTTTTCACTAGGATCTCTGTTAACCAATAGATAAGTATCCCTGTCTTCCAAGAGTAACTCCATTTTTCGGACATAGTCATCTTTATTCATAATAACTACTGCATTTGACTTATCAGCCTTGGTAATATGTAATGAACTATCTTTTTTGAGATTTTTGAACGCATGAACAAATCGACTTGGACAATTAGGAACAGGATTGTTAAGTAAAACGTCATACATCATACCTTTGCACACATTAATATCTTCAACTGAGACATTGCTATACTTTTCAAGATTGCTGAAACCTTTGGCAATATCTACATAATTGACTGTTCCGTTAGATGTGGCAAAGCTCAGGCCATATCCTAATGCAGTAATCGTGTCATTATCAAGCTGTCTATCCGAGAGGTTTATAACAAAATCCCGGTTGGAGTGTTTATTCCAGTCACTTTGTTGAATAAGTTTCTTTAATTTGAAATCAAGTTTAGTACTCACCTTTCTGCAGGTAGACCTCAAAGTAGTATAACAGTAATCCATCATACAACGGTTCCACTCAGGCGGAATGGCTTGGAGAAAAGCGTACTTACAGTTATTCACAACTTTAAAACATTCACGAACTTCAAATTTAAGTAAATCGATGTTTTTCATAAGCATTATGCGGGGTATCTCATCAAACGGCTGATCTGACAATTTAAGAACGCTGTTGGGTAATAATGAGCGGGGAAGCACTTGTTCACTGAGGCATTTTCGAAGAAAACGAAGACGAATTTTTAAGGAATGAGATTTCACTAAAGCAGAACGAAGTTTAGTAACAAAAGGTTTAAGGGAAGGGTAGAGAGAGGAGAAGGCAAGAAACTGGCACGTGGTATCCATTGATGCAATTGACGATCACAAAACACTGATCATTTTATGCGGAAAATCCACAGAGAAATATGAAATGAGGTGAACGTTTCGGCTTTGTTAAAGCCTTTGTCAACACCAGACTGATGTATGGCGTTTTACTTAACAATCCTGTTCCTAATTGTCCAAGTCGATTTGTTCATGCGTTCAAAAATCTCAAAAAAGATAGTTCATTACATATTACCAAGGCTGATAAGTCAAATGCAGTAGTTATTATGAATAAAGATGACTATGTCCGAAAAATGGAGTTACTCTTGGAAGACAGGGATACTTATCTATTGGTTAACAGAGATCCTACTGAAAAAGTGATTGCACATTTTAACAAAACTCTTAAAACTGTGTAAAGGCGATAAAGAGTTGATATCTAGGCTAACAAGTCGATCCCCCTCTCTTCCTTACATGTATGGTCTTATAAAAACTCATAAGCCATATAATCCGGCAAGGCCGATTATTAGTTCAATTGGTTCGGCGGCTTATAAACTCTCTAAGTGGTTAGTCAAAGTTTTGTCCCCTATAGTTGGTACTATTTCCAACTCACACATGACAAACAATGTGGACTTAGTTTATAAGCTATCCACACTGAATTTAAATTTTGATTTTAAACTTATAAGTTTCGAACTGACCTCTTTATTCACTAAAGTTCCTGTTGATGATCTGTTAGAATTTCTACGTGAGGAACTGCCTAAATATAATTTGAGCTTGCAGACCAATAAAGTATTGGAACTTATCAAATTCTGTATAAAAGACAATTATTTTAGTTTTAATGGAAAATTTTTCAAACAAACATTTGGTATGGCGATGGGCAATCCCCTGTCCCCAGTTTTAAGCAATTTGTATATGGAATTCTTTGAAACAAAAATCTTATCCAGGATTATCCCGGCTAATGTAGTTTGGTTTAGGTATGTTGATGATATTTTGTGCTTATGGCCGTGCAACAAAGACCAGATAGTTTTTCTTAATGAACTCAATTCTTTGGTGCCTTCAATAAAATTCACTTGTGAGACTGAGGAGAATGGTACTCTTCCGTTTTTGGACATTATGATTCATAGAGTCACTAGAAAGTTCAAATTTAATGTGTATAGGAAACCTACCAACGTGGGGTCGTATGTTCATTTTTATTCGAATCATCATAGTAAAGTTAAACAGGCAGTATTTTCAGGAATGTTTCTACGAGCTTTGAGGGTTTGCAGCCCAGAGTTTTTTGATGAAGAGATTGCTAAAATATATGAAATTGAGAAGAGTTTACAATATCCTAAGAGGTTTTTGGATTTCTCGTTTGTACAAGCCAAGCGTATGTTTTATAATCACGTCCCTAAGGCGAAACCAAAAATTATTAACTCATTGGTGGTTACTTATGCGAGTGGACTTGAAAAATTGTCTCTGATTTTTAAGAAACTTAATATAAATTTGGTGTTCACTAATAGTACGATCAAATCCAATTTAATAAAAAACTCCCCTGATACAGCAGGTTGTGTGTATTCGATTCCCTGCAATGATTGTGATTCTGTGTACCTTGGACAAACAGGAAAGTCCTTACAATTGCGGTTGTCACAACATGCTTATAGTATTAGAACTGCCCAAACGTCTAATGCATTGTATCTACATACGAGTTTATGCGATCACAATATTAACTGGAATGGGGCAAAAAGCATTAGCAATTGTGGGGATTTCGTGGAACGGAATTTGATTGAGTCTGCTCTAATCAGTCAGTGTCCAAATCTTCTTAATGTTAGTACTGGTATGTATAAACTTGATCCATTTTTAAGTTATAATATTGCACAACAGTTTAAGAAACAACTCTGATAGAGAGGCTTACAATGTTTCATTATAATTGTATATTCATATATTGTGTGTTCATGAGGCTTTTCTTTAATCTTTCATCCTTATTCTCTGACCGCTTAATCCTCTTTGACCATTCTTAGCTAAGCTATACCTGTTTTTGGTTAATTCCTTCCCTAGGGATGGGTTGGGTCAGGTGTCGGCCTATATATCCTCCCCCTTCCCTTCTCCTTAGTCAGTCTGGTGTTGACAAAGGCTTTAACAAAGCCGAAACGTTCACCTCATTTCATATTTCTCTGTGGATTTTCCGCATAAAATGATCAGTGTTTTGTGATCGTCAATTGCATCAATGGATACCACGTGCCAGTTTCTTGCCTTCTCCTCTCTCTACCCTTCCCTTAAACCTTTTGTTACTAAACTTCGTTCTGCTTTAGTGAAATCTCATTCCTTAAAAATTCGTCTTCGTTTTCTTCGAAAATGCCTCAGTGAACAAGTGCTTCCCCGCTCATTATTACCCAACAGCGTTCTTAAATTGTCAGATCAGCCGTTTGATGAGATACCCCGCATAAGTGCTTATGAAAAACATCGATTTACTTAAATTTGAAGTTCGTGAATGTTTTAAAGTTGTGAATAACTGTAAGTACGCTTTTCTCCAAGCCATTCCGCCTGAGTGGAACCGTTGTATGATGGATTACTGTTATACTACTTTGAGGTCTACCTGCAGAAAGGTGAGTACTAAACTTGATTTCAAATTAAAGAAACTTATTCAACAAAGTGACTGGAATAAACACTCCAACCGGGATTTTGTTATAAACCTCTCGGATAGACAGCTTGATAATGACACGATTACTGCATTAGGATATGGCCTGAGCTTTGCCACATCTAACGGAACAGTCAATTATGTAGATATTGCCAAAGGTTTCAGCAATCTTGAAAAGTATAGCAATGTCTCAGTTGAAGATATTAATGTGTGCAAAGGTATGATGTATGGCGTTTTACTTAACAATTCCTGTTGCTAATTGTCCAAGTCGATTTGTTCATGCGTTCAAAAATCTCAAAAAAGATAGTTCATTACATATTACCAAGGCTGATAAGTCAAATGCAGTAGTTATTATGAATAAAGATGACTATGTCCGAAAAATGGAGTTACTCTTGGAAGACAGGGATACTTATCTATTGGTTAACAGAGATCCTACTGAAAAAGTGATTGCACATTTTAACAAAACTCTTAAACTGTGTGTAAAGGCGATAAAGAGTTGATATCTAGGCTAACAAGTCGATCCCCCTCTCTTCCTTACATGTATGGTCTTATAAAAACTCATAAGCCATATAATCCGGCAAGGCCGATTATTAGTTCAATTGGTTCGGCGGCTTATAAACTCTCTAAGTGGTTAGTCAAAGTTTTGTCCCCTATAGTTGGTACTATTTCCAACTCACACTTGACAAACAATGTGGACTTAGTTAATAAGCTATCCACACTGAATTTAAATTTTGATTTTAAACTTATAAGTTTCGATGTGACCTCTTTATTCACTAAAGTTCCTGTTGATGATCTGTTAGAATTTCTACGTGAGGAACTGCCTAAATATAATTTGAGCTTGCAGACCAATAAAGTATTGGAACTTATCAAATTGTGTATAAAAGACAATTATTTTAGTTTTAATGGAAAATTTTTCAAACAAACATTTGGTATGGCGATGGGCAATCCCCTGTCCCCAGTTTTAAGCAATTTGTATATGGAATTCTTTGAAACAAAAATCTTATCCAGGATTATCCCGGCTAATGTAGTTTGGTATAGGTATGTTGATGATATTTTGTGCTTATGGCCGTGCAACAAAGACCAGATAGTTTTTCTTAATGAACTCAATTCTTTGGTACCTTCAATAAAATTCACTTGTGAGACTGAGGAGAATGGTACTCTTCCGTTTTTGGACATTATGATTCATAGAGTCACTAGAAAGTTCAAATTTAATGTGTATAGGAAACCTACCAACGTGGGGTCGTATGTTCATTTTTATTCGAATCATCATAGTAAAGTTAAACAGGCAGTATTTTCAGGAATGTTTCTACGAGCTTTGAGGGTTTACAGCCCTGAGTTTTTTGATGAAGAGATTGCTAAAATATATGAAATTGGGAAGAGTTTACAATATCCTAAGAGGTTTTTGGATTTCTCGTTTGTACAAGCCAAGCGTACTGTTTTATAATCACGTCCCTAAGGCGAAACCAAAAATTATTAACTCATTGGTGGTACCTTATGCGAGTGGACTTGAAAAATTGTCTCTGATTTTTAAGAAACTTAATATAAATTTGGTGTTCACTAATAGTACGATCAAATCCAATTTAATAAAAAACTCCCCTGATACAGCAGGTTGTGTGTATTCGATTCCCTGCAATGATTGTGATTCTGTGTACCTTGGACAAACAGGAAAGTCCTTACAATTGCGGTTGTCACAACATGCTTATAGTATTAGAACTGCCCAAACGTCTAATGCATTGTATCTACATACGAGTTTATGCGATCACAATATTAACTGGAATGGGGCAAAAAGCATTACCAATTGAGGGGATTTCGTGGAACGGAATTTGATTGAGTCTGCTCTAATCAGTCAGTGTCCAAATCTTCTTAATGTTAGTACTGGTAATGTATAAACTTGATCCATTTTTAAGTTATAATATTGCACAACAGTTTAAGAAACAACTCTGATAGAGAGGCTTACAATGTCTCATTATAATTGTATATTCATATATTGTGTGTTCATGAGGCTTTTCTTTAATCTTTCATCCTTATTCTCTGACCGCTTAATCCTCTTTGACCATTCTAAGCTAAGCTATACCTGTTTTTGGTTAATTACACCTTACCACCTAGGGATGGGTTGGGTCAGGTGTCGGCCTATATATCCTTCCCCCCTTCTCCCTTCTCCTTAGTCAGTCTGGTGTTGACAAAGGCTTTAACAAAGCCGAAACGTTCACCTCATTTCATATTTCTCTGTGGATTTTCCGCATATATATATATATATATATATATATATATATATATATATATATATATATATATATATATATATATATATATATATATATATTATATATATTTATATATTATATATATATAATATATATTTATGTTGGTTAGGTTCGGTCATATATCTATGTTAATTTTAACTCCAATAAAAAAAATTTACCTCATACATAACGAAATGGGTAGCTTTATCATTTCATAAGAAAAAAATTAGAGAAAATATATTAATTCAGGAAAACTTGGCTTATTAGGTAAATCGGGCCTTGCATAGTAGGCTGAGAAGTGCATTCTGGCTACTAGGTACGACATATATATTTGATTAATACACAGACTTGCTTTTAACCCCAAGGTGAAGTTTATAGATTTTTAGTCACTCAACCCACCAGGGGACTCGAACACTGGCCATCAAGGTGGCAGTTACGCACTGTATCCACTACACCATACTTCAGAACCCTAAAGAAGTAGGAATTCTGGGGTATTTAACCAACCAGAACTCTATTCCTCTCCAGGCAATGAGAGAGTGAGGGCCCTCTCATGTTCTTTCATCAAGCCCCGTTATGTGGGAGAACTCAGTGCCAAATGCATAACGTTTCAGGCCGGTCATTAATCTAATAGATAATTTTATGTAAATAATTTGTAGAAACATATGAAGGTTTTTATATTGGTTTGCTCAGCAACGTTCTCTCCAGTTTGTCTGATAATTTACAGTTGGTTTTAAAAATAATACTTACTTCTTGTGAGTAAAACAAACAATAAAAAAAAATTATTGCTTGAAGAGTAAAAGAAGCTGGTTCTGGCACTTGGGTGGAACTCCGGACTGCGAGGCCGCAGAGGACACTCCCACAGCTGGGCTACGACAACTTCTGATGACTCTTTCATAAACACAGACCTTATCTTGCATAAACACTAAGAATCTAAAATCAAAGTGAAATCTAGCGTGTTTTTTTTTTTTTTTGTGGGTTAGTGAGTTACCAAATTAATAGATAAGTAAACTGTATATGAATAATATTTGTTGAATTGTTACTGTTCATGAACTTTGGAATGTTTTTGAATACGGTAAAGTAACGTAAATGATGCCTATCATATACGCACACACACCAACACAGTCACTCAGACATTCAAATTAGTAGGCAAGTGCTGATTTAATGTTTATTTCAATAGAACATTACAAAATAATTTATTAATTTAGGTTTTCGATAAGATTCACTGACGCAGATGAACTTGCAAAACACATTGTATCTAGCCTTAGTATAACATTCGAATCATAATTACTTATACACTACCTTACTAAAACCAACATGAGAAATAGAACACTCATCCACCCTCTTACATGTGAGTCAGCATACAGCAGCATGTGAGTCATTAACACTTACCCCACCAAAAACACTTACGTGAAACATGAAAGTAAGTTATACGAACTTAAGAGAGTATCTGGGAAGTGCAATGGTAGTAGGAACTTAGAGGGAACACGGTCCAGGAAATGATGGACCAAATAAAACTGAGGTACAAAGAGGCAGAAGAGAGATTCATACCACCATTAAGGCCAAAAAGTAGGAGAACATATAATAACCCGTGGTTAAATAGACAGTGGCAGGAAGCAAAAGCAAAAAGCTGGAGGGAGTGGAGAAAATACGGAAGGCAAAGGGCAGAGGTAAACCGGAATAGATGCAACAGGGCTAGGAATGACTACATAAACATAAGAATATTGGCAGAAATAAACTTTGAAAATGATATTGCCTCCAAAGCTAAGAACCAACTGAAACCAAGTAACCAGGTCACGAAAAAATGGAGGCAAGTAAACAGAAAATGATAAAGAAATTTATGAAAAGCTCAATGCCAGCTTCCATGGAGTCGTCACTATTGAGCCTGAACAGCTCCCAGAGCTGATGGGGAAGTAGCCCGCGATAAGAAACTAGTAAATATGGACGTAAGACCAGAGGAAGTAAGGATACAGCTAGTATTACTGGTTGTAACTAAAGCTACCGGGCCAGATACAATATCACCATGGATGATAAAGAAGCAGCACAGGCCCTCAGCATACCTCTAGCACTAATCTATAATGAGTCACTTAACAGGGAAAATTGCCAAACTGCTGGAAAAAGGCCAATGTGGTACCAATCTACAAACAAGGATTTAGAGAAGAGGCACTTAACTACAGACTGGAGTCACTCACAAGCATTCTTTGAAAAAAACAAAAAGATTAAGACTAGTGGCACGCCTAAAAAGAATTAGGTTTGTAAGTAAACAAGATCATGGATTTAGTGCAAGGAAATCATGCCAAACGAACCTCCTGGAGTTTCATGATAAGGCAACGGAAATAAGACACGACAGAAGGATGGGCATAATGCATATTTCTGGACTGCCAAAAAGCCTTTGATAGAGTACCACACAGAAGGCTATTATACAAACTTGAGAGACAGGTGGGAGTAGACTGCAATGCACTATCATGGGAAAGGAATTACCTGTCAGACAAGGGTCAAAGAGTGACAGTGAGGGACGAGGAGTCGGACTCGCGTAAAGTAACAAGCTGGGTTCCTCAAGGATTGGTGCTGGGTCCCAAACTATTCCTTATTTATGTTATAACTTGACTGCAGGAGTCTAGTCTTTTGTCATTGTTTGCAGATGATGCAAAACTAATTAATTACAAATGTTGAGACAGATGAGGATTGTAAGATTCTCAAGGATGACTTCAGCAGGTTACAGAGCTGTTCCGGGAAATGGTTGATAGAGTTCCATAGTAACAAGTGCAAGGTGATGGAAATGGAGACAGGAACCAGTAGCCCGAAAAGTTCAATGAAGGGAAGTTACTTCCCTATAACATCTAGAGAAAAAGACCTGGGAGTGGACATAATGCCAAACCTAACTCCAAAGGCTCCTAAACATAGAATAACATCAGCCACAAACTCTACTCTGGCAAAAGTCAGAACTTTCTTCAGAAACTTGAATAAGGAGGCGTTTAGATCATTGTACACTGCCTATGTGAGGCCGGTCTTAGAGTATGCCGCACCTGTGCCTTAAAAACCACTTATGGAAGCACGAAAAGTTGCAAAAGTTTGTAATGAGACTAGTCCCAGAGCTCCCAGGGACGAGGTACGAAGACGGATTGAAGGAACTAAACCTGACGACGTTAGAAAATAGGCGGGAATGGAGGGATATGAGACAGACGAATAAAATACTTAGAGGGATTGACAAGGTGGGCACAGATGAAATGTTTACAATGAATTACAATAGAACATGGGGGCACGAATGAAAATTTGAGACTTGGAAATGTCATAAAGATGTTGGAAAATTTTCTTTTAGCGAAAGGAATAGTGAGTAAATGGAATGACCAAAAGGAGCAGGTTGTAGAGGGTAACTCCATTCATAAATTTAAAAGCAGATATAATAGAGAAATAAGACATGAGTCATTTAATTAAAACCCAACGGCTAGAAAACCGGGGTCCAAGAGCTTGGGCTCGATCCTGCAGGCACACATATGTGAGTACAAATAGGTGAGTACACTGTAAACAACAAATGGAATTTTCGGAGACTGAAAGATGAATCTGCGGACTTGAGCATCCCACTAACTCTTCGAATTATCTCTATAAAAAATAAGAGGGAGTTTCTAAAGGAATGGAAGACAGCCAATTTAGTGCCAATGTGTCAGAATGAAAAGACACAGAAGTCACTAAACTACACAGTAGCTTCATTGTCGACCATTCTCAGTTAGGTGATTGAGAAGCTTGCAAGAAAACGTCTCTTGGAACCCATAAAAAATTAAGATTTCTCTCTAAGTATCAGCATGGATTGAGTTAAGGCAGGCAATGTCCTATGAATTTATGTGTTGTTGAAATAAAAATTATACAACTAAGGGAAGTAGGATTAGCTTCCTGTATCTTCACTGATAATCAAGAAACGTGTAACAGGGTTCCATTTAGTAGGTCTCACTCCCAAAATTGAAGACCAGGATTTCATACCAAATGGAGTGCTGGTGTGGAAGAGAGAACATATCATGGGTTGAAAACAGGGAGTAATGCTGAAAGAAAAGAAATCAGCTGTAAACAATTGCAAGTATTAAAAAACGTAAGTAGTGTACCCCCGCGAGATCATTTGGGGTCATTCAGGTTGTGATATATGTCATCGAACTAACAGAAGAATGTCTTAAGTATCATAACTTGTGAATTATGCATAATGGCTAAGATTTATAAACGAAGACGTTTGATGGAGAGTACAAATTGATATAGGTGCGCTGAAGCAGCTGTTGGACAGATGGTCACTTTCCTTTAACACTGACAAATGCAAGATAATGCATTGGTGAGACAAAGAGAAGGCCCCAGGAATAATATAGGATAGGAAGCTATTTCATGACTTCACCTTGATGTTAACACATGAAGGTGACGTCTGCTAGGATCGTACAAGCGCACATGGACAGATAATATACATCAAAGTTTAGAGGAACGTTAAGGTGACCATGAGACTATTTTCTAGGCAATGCAGTGTCCCAGACTTACTAATGTTCCACAGTCATATTCATATTGATTTGATCTCGAGTTTTCTCATCGGATCGTTCGATAATTTATTATATTCTTTCCATATTATTCTCATCTCTTAAGAATAAAAGAAGCAAGAAAAAAACTTTTTGTGAACTGTAAAAGAAAAAGCTATTAGCAATGGGGTGGAACTCTGGACTGGAAGGCCGCGGAGGACGCTCCCACAGCTGGGCTACGACGGCTTCTGATTACTTTTTCATAAACACAGATCTTATCTTGCATAAACACAAAGAATCTAATAAGCATAATGAAATCTGATGTATTACTTGTTTTGTGTGGGTTAGTGAGGTACTAAATTAATTGATAGGTAAACTGTAAAAGAAAGAAATTGTTGAATTGGTACTGTTCATGAACTTTGGAATGTGTTTGTACCAGTAAAAGTAACATAAATGATGTTTATATATGTATGTTAAGAATCCGTATGGAGGTGAGGATACATGGAGAGCTAAACTTTTGGAGTTGGCAAGAAATTTTTTTTAGCCAGCATATCAGAAATTCCACAAGAATGAGAAGCAAAGATGAACTAGTGAAACTCGACCTAGTATTCACTCTGAACAACTTTGACATAATGGAAATCTGTTTCGAGGCCCCAGTAAGAATGGGAGATCACAGTGTACTGACGTTTGAGTATCTGGTCAAAGAATGGTTAATGAACTTAAGGAAGGGACCTGAAAAGCAAAGGCTGGCATTCCGAAAGGGAAGCTAAGAGGAGAGAAGAAAATTCCTTACATATATAACATGGGAAATGTTGCTTGGGGAAAAGACGGCCCAAGACAAGACATCACGCAGACGTGTAAGGAGGCAGCAGACAAATTGGTCCCAGTCCATGTAAGCTAGCAAAGAAACAAAGAACAAGGACGTCGACAAACTATGTAAATAACAGAACACTTGAGAGCAGAAAAAGATACCAGAGCACCAGGAATGAATACGTCAAGGTGAGAAGAGAGGCAGAAGGGCAATACGAAAATGACATCGCAAGGAAGGAAAAGACTCAACCTAAATATGTGCACAGCCACATTAGGAGAAAAACAACAGTGAAAGATTGGGTTATGAAACTGATGATACGAGCAAACAGATTCACTACTAATGACAAGGAAGTGTGTGAGGAACTGAATAATAAATTCCAGGAGGTCTTCACATTAGAGCAGGGAGAAGTTCCAGAGATAGGAGAGGGAATAGTTAACCAGGCACCACAAGAAGAATTTGGGATTTCCATTTGGGATGTAAAGAAGCTTTTGCTAGAGTTGGATGTGACAAAAGGCTTTAGGCATGGATGGAATCTCTCCATGAATACTAAAGGAAGAAGCAGAAGCACTGTTCTTACTACTCTCCATAGTGTATAACAAATCACTGGTAACAAGGGAACTGCCAAAAACTTAAAAAACGGCTAATGTAGTCTCGATATACAAGAAATGGAATAGACTGGAGGCAATGAACTGCAGGCCAGTGTCCCTAACTTGCATACTATGCAAGTTCATGGAGAAAATTGTGTGAAAAAGCTAGTGGAATATCTGGAGCGAAAGAACTTTGTAACACAGAATCAACATGGCGTTCAGGGATGGCAAGTCCATCCTCAAAGGATTATTGGAATTCTACTACCAGCCAAAAAAAATCAGGCAAGAAAGTGACGTGTGGGCAGACTGCATATTTTTAGATTGCCAGAAAGCCTTTGACACAGTACCACACAAGAGGCTAGTGCATTAGCTGGAGATGCAGGCACGAATGAAAGGGAAGGTACTACATTGGATAAGGGAATACCTAAGGAACAGAAGACAGTTTGTGCCAGGAGCTCAAACACATTACAACCTCCTCTCATGACCTCTGCTTCTCAAATGAGGTCAAGACGTCGTTGCGAGCCTCACATCTTGTCAGAATAATATCGACATCTCATGTAATGTCACTTTTTACATGTTCATTCTTTGCCCATGCTTTTAAACTACTCAACGCTTGTCATGTATAATATATATTCACATATCTATACTTCCTCTGACCTCTCAATTGGGTCTAGTAGGTGGAATAACTCTCAGGCAGGTAGAATCGTTTTTTTCAGTCTACCTGGGGTCATGCCATTACATTTGTAATATTACGTGATGCGTCTAAATTGTTCTTTAATTTGACGTCTTCTATTTCATTTAGATCTGTATAAATATCAGGTATGAAATTATGGGAATTATATGGAAATACTAATATAAGTGGATTTTTGTATAATATCCCCCTATCATTATTAGAATTTTTATATATATTATGTACGTAATATGTATAATAACCATTGTAAAAATTTTTGAGGATTCTATCATAATAACTAAGGGATTTATTAAAGGGTTGAATTTGTGTCTTGTCAGTTTCGGCAGTTTTTTTAGGATTATACGAAATTGGTGGTTTGGGAACAATAAAGAAGCCTTTATGCGTTTTTATGTCTTCAATAAAAGTCGAGAATATTGATTCCACAAGTTTGGATTTCAATTTGGATTCTCGAAGTTTAGACGAACCTGTTTGACAGACGAGTTCTTTTGTTTCTTGGGCGTATTCTTTTGTTTCCTGCGGTAGTTCAGAGAAATATGCTTGACAGATGGAGGAATGAAATAATTCTTGAAGTAGTTCATGAGGTAGTTCGACGGATTCCGTTTGACTAATGACTTGAGAAGCGTCAGAGGACTTATTTTCACTTGTTTGTAATTCTCCTTCTCCTTCTCCTGCGTCTTATAATTCTTCTCCTCCTCCTCCCCCTCTTTCTCCAACGTTTTGTAATTCCCCTCCTCCTCCCCCTTCTTCTGCAGCGTCTTGTAATTCACCTCCGTCTTGTAATTCTCCTCCTCCTTCTTCTCCTGCGTCTTGTAATTCTCCTTCTCCATGTGATTCTCTTGCTGTTTCTTCTTCTCCGACTTCCACATTAATGTTAAATTTAATGCTAGCAAATGAACCTGAGGAATTAATATTCTTAGCCTCCATTTTACATTCCACCTCATTACTACCGTCTTGGAGTTCAAGTTTCATAATAACAAATGGGGGCAAGGAATTCTCTTTAATCGGAAGCTCATTCTTAGAAAATCCCTGAAGATATATAAAAATAATAAATAAATAAATAAATGTTTATTCAGGTATGGTACATACATACAAGAGATTTTACAAAAATGAATAGATTTATAGATAGAGCTAGTACATACAATGCCTAAAGCCACTATTACACAAAGCGTTTCGGGCAGGAAAAACATTAATGACTAAAACTTAATACTAATTGAGTATAAGAATAAAATGTGTTAAGAACAAATAAAAAAAAGGGGGAACATGGCTGAAAAAGCAGCACAAATACAATTAGGTCGACAAACAGCGTTGTTTAAAAAAACAGACATGGGTTGACAATAGAGTGGTAAAGTAGGTTACAGGGAATTTATTAGGTAGTGCTTCGTTTTTATTTTAAACTGGTTGAGAGAGGTACAGTCTTTAACATGGTTGGGACGGTCATTCCACATTCTGGGTCCCTTGATTTGTAGAGCATTTCTAGTTTGATTAAGTCGTACTCTTGGAATATCAAAACTGTATTTGTTTCTGGTGTGGTGCTCATGGGTTCTGTTACGACCTTCAATGAAGCTTTTGAGGCATTACAGTTCAGCCTTTTATATATGTATAATACACATGAGAGAATGTGCAGTGACTTAATATCTAACATATTCAGAGATTTGAGTAGGGGTACCGAGTGATGTCTGGGGCCAGAATTGGATATTGTCCTAATAGCAGCTTTGTGTTGAGTAATTAGAGGACTTAAATGATTTTGGGTAGTAGAACCCCAAGCACAAATACCATAGTTGAGATATGGATAGATGAGGGAGTAATAGAGAGTCACCAGGGCAGGGCGGGGAACGTAATATCTGATCTTAGAAAGAATGCCAACAGTTTTTGAAACTTTTTGTGATATATTTAGAATGTGTCCCTGGAAATTCAGCTATTGTTACAAATTTTGTAACAAATTTGTTACAAATTTGTTACAAATTTGTTACAAATTTGGCTATTGTTTATTCTGAGATTTATTTGATTAGAGGATTTATTGCCAAACAGAATATAGAAAGTTTTGTCAATGTTAAGGGTGAGTTTGTTGACAGTTAGCCAAAGATGGACTTTATTTAGCTCAGTATTTACTGTGACATTTAGAGCAAGGGGGTCAGGACTGGAGTAAATGAAGGTTGATTCGTCAGCAAATAGAATATGAAAGGTCATTAATGTAGATGAGAAAGAGGAGAGGGCCAAGTATGCTGCCCTGAGGAACACCGATGTTGATGGGTAGGGTGGGAGAAATTGAATTATTCACTGAAACATACTGGAGCCTGTCAGTAAGGTAAGATTTGAGGTATTGCAGGGAGTGTCCTCTGACTCCATAATGATGTAATTTAAAAAGAAGGTTTTGGTGGTTGACAGTGTCAAAAGCCTTATGCAGGTCCACAAATAACCCAACAGGGAACTCATTTTTATCAAGAGCTGCATGAATCAAGTTAGTCATACTAATAAGTGCATCGTTAGTGTTTTTTTGGGGTCTGAAGCCATATTGACAAGAACTAAGTATATTGTGTTTGGCTAGATAAGAGTAAAGCTGCTTGTAGATTGCTTGATAGGTCTGTAGTTGTTAACATCTGTAATCTCACCACATTTGTGGATAGGGGTTACTCTCGTTTTTTTTTAGAATATCTGGAAAGGTTTGGAGTTCAAGTGACTTGTTGAAGACCAATGCAATAGCAGGGGCCAAAGATCTGGAGGCTTTTTTGTAAATTAAAGTTGGTCTCTCCTCAAGGGCACTAGACTTGGTTTTAAGGGAAAGGATTATCTCATTAACGTCAGTGGAATTAGTAGGCTTTAGGTACAGAGACTGTGGATAGTTACCTGTAAGATAGTCCTTAACATCAGTACTGGAGGATGGAATATCATTTGCAAGGGATGACCCAATGGAAGAGAAGAACCTGTTTAACTCAATAGCAGAATCAGAGGCTGAAAGCTGACCATCGATATCGGACAGGAGTGTTGTTTTTTATTTAAAATCTTCTTTGATCCCAATATTTGTGAAATTGTGCTCCAAGTTTTTTTTAATGTTGCTCTTTATTTGGGTAAATTTATCTCCGTAGTATTTAGTTTTGGCTCGTCTAATTATTTTAGATAGCAATAACGAGTAATTCTTTGAGAATTCTTTGGAGACGGTTCCTAACCTATACTTCTTCTCAAGATCATGTTTTTTATTAATGGATTTAAGTATTCCCTTTGTAAGCCAAGGATTGTTAAGCCTTTTGGTTGTGACTTGTTTCGTAAGCATAGGACAGTGGGTGTTATAAAGGCTGAGACTTTTTTGAAGAAAAGATTACACTGCTAGGTTGCTGTTACGGCCCTACTGGGACGCAACCGAGTTCTTCTCTGATGGTATTGGAGTTTGAGAATCCGGCCCCAAGTTAGTAGAGGCTTTCTAGGAGAGTGTTTCGTAACGCAAGGTAAATTAAAGGGGGAGGGATACAAATGTTCTGATTTATATATATATTTTCATCACCATGAATAAATAAATAACAGTCACACGCGGGGGTTATAACTACACTATTATGTACAGGGTTGTCTTCCTCTGAAGACACTGGATGCTCCACGGTGCTCACTCTGGGTAGCCCTGGTTCCTTCTTCCATGGCCCACGTTGAATCCTCTAGGATTCTATTGGCGAATCTACACAGGCCAGCCAAATCACAGTCCCACTGGGTGCTCCGTCGTGGAGGCCTTCAACCACAATCCAGCCTGTAGCTGGCGGGTACCGATCAGCTCCGCTGTGTAGGCCACTCCACGACCGATACTAGGGTTGTGAGCCCTAGGCAGGAGCCTCGTGTAACCCCGCTGATCACTCTCCTCACTAAGCACCAAAGTGGCTAGTCTCTTCCACCAGCCAGCCCCGGATAAGGCGATTCTCGACACTGCCACGTCACAGGCCGGCTAATACTCTCAACAGAGTTCGTCTGTGGGTGACCCACAGCTTCTTCAGCAGACTCGTGAAGAGACCTTGGCTGCCTTGGGTAGACTGATCCATCGTCCAATACTGCAGTCCCAGGTCGACTCTGCAATCAGACACGTCATTAATACTGGGACGCTCTAGGGAACCTCACTTACAGGCTTAGACACAAACGCCCACCTCTTCATTCCATAGATGGCGTTGCTGTCTAAGCGCCACCTCACCAGAGGTCAGCAGCGGCTATGTTACGAGCTGATTAAGACGGGAATCCAGCACCTGTGGCCGGTATATCCCGTCCTCACTAGATGGCGTTGTCCATTTGGAATGGGTTTCGGGAGCGGACTCACAGATGGCGTTGTCGTCACTGCTCCGTGCTCCGACGCTGGACTCGGGTCCGTAACAGTTGCACTGCACTGATTGATATGACGACTTGCTGCATGGGAACATGAAATCCATGTACCAGTTAAAAATTGTCCAAACTTTATTTATGTAAAATGATTCTTTATTATGAAAATATATGTGGCCTTTATTATAATTTGAAAAAAAAATAATTAAAGAGTTGTATTATTGTTTTGTCAGTTTCGGCTGTATTTTTAGGATTATACGAAAATGGTGGTTTAGGAACAATGACGAGACCTTTATAAGTATTTATATCTTCAATAAATGGGGTGAATAACAATTTTAAAATGGATTGCCTGATGATGGATTGTAATGTTTGCTGGATGATGGATTGTAATGTCCCTTGAGGTACTTCATGTATTTCATAGAGCTCTGCTTGATTGATGAGTGATTGACTGATGATGGATTGTAATGTCTCTTGAGAGAATTCAGAGACACCGGTTTGATTGATGGAGGAAAGTAATGTTACTTCTGGTATTTCTGAAGACTCTGTAATGTTTCTAGAGGTACTTTAGAGGACGCTGTTTCATCTGTTTGTAATTCTCCTTCTCCAACTTCTGTTTCTTCTTCTTCCTCGACCTCCACATTAATGTGAAATTTAATGCCAGTAAATGTATTTAATGAATTCATGTTCTTAGCCTCTATTTTGCATTCCACCTCATTATTACCATCTTGAAATTCAAGTTTCATTACAACAAATGGCGGTAATGAATCTGATTCTTCTTCCGTTGGGAAATCATATTTATAAAATCCCTAAACAAATATATCTTGACTGGCCGCATGGGAATATGATATCCACAGTTTGTTCATGTAAATAGGTTTGGTTCCATTTTGTGAATTTGTACGTACTGCTTCTATATGGTTCTTTAACTGGACATCTTTTATTTCATTTGGACCAGAATAAACATCAGGCTTGAAATTAGGAATATTCCATAAAAATAATAAAACAATTGGGTTTCTGGAATAATACCCCTTATCATACACAGAATTTTGCCATATTTTATCAATGTAAAAATAATCTTTGCGATACAAATATCGGCGAGCTTGATTATAATTTAAAAGGAAGTCATTAAAAGGTTTTATTACTCAATTCTTAATTTCGAGTCTTTTCTTAGGATTAGGAAAATGCTATTCTTTCCTATTCTTAGGAAATGCAAAACACTTAACATAGGTGAAACGAAGAGAAGGCACCAGGAATAATATAGGCTAGAAAGCTATTTCTTGATTCTGTTAACACAACAAGGTGTAGACTGCTACGATGGTACACGCACACGTGAACAGATAATTTACATCAAAGTTGAGAGAAACTTTAGGTGATCAAAAGACTATTATCTAGGCAATGCAGTGTCCCAGATTTACTGATGTTCCACAGTCACATCCATATCGATTTGATCTCCCATTTTCTCACCAGATTGTCTGATAAAAAGTGATAATTTCCTATATTTTTTTCCAAATCAATACTCATGTTTTAATAATAAAGGAAACAACAAAAACAATTATTACATGAACAGTAAAAGAAGACCCTTATATCCTTGGGTGGAACTCCGGACTGCGAAGCCGCAGAGGATGCTCTAACAGCTGGGCTACGACGGCTTCTGATTACTCTTTCATTAACACAGATCTTATCTTGCTTAAACAAAAAGAACCTAATAAGCAAAATGAAATATATTGTGTTGCTTGTTTTGTCTCGGTTAGTGAGTTACCAAATTAAAAGATAAGTAAACTGTTTATAAATATTATTTGTTGAAGTGTTATTGTTCATGAACTTTGGAATGTGTCTGAATAAGGGAAAGTAACGTTCGTTCTAACGAACGTCTTTCGAAAGTAACTGGCCGTTCATGTTTAAAAAATTTGTAATCATTTAATTCCAGGATAATTGAGGCAGTTGATAGTGGTGAGGTTTGTGATGTTGTGTACCATGACTTTAGCAAAGCTTTTGATTCAGTGCCACATGAAAGACTGACTAAAAAGATTGAGGCTCTTGGTATTGAGGGTGCTATAATAAGTTGGATTAGCTCAGGGCTATACCAATGGAAACATAGAATTAGTATAAAAGGGGTTAAGTCAGAGTCGGAAAATGTTGTAGGTGGAATGCCTAAAGGCTCTGTCCTGGGACCTCTGATATTCATAATATATATAAATGATTTAGACTTAGGTTTGTGCAGCAATATTTGAAAATTTGCCGATGATACCAAAATGAGGAGGGAAATAAACACTGAAAAGACTCACTATCACTTCAAGACGATTTAAATAGGGGTTTGAAATGGTCATAAGATTGGCAGATGCAGTTTAGTGCTGACAAATGGTGTTTGTGAGCTTGATGGTGTTGAGAATGCGAAGTCGGATTGCGAAAGGGATATGGGAGTAATGATTTGGAAGAATTTAAAACCAAAAAATCAATGCATGAATGTTTGTAATAAGGCAAATAGGACACTTGGATTGTTCCTAATATTGTTCTTCAGCTATATCTTGCTCTACTTAGGCCCCATTTAGATTGTGCAGTTCAGTTTTAGTCGCCGTGCTATAGAATGAATATAAATTCACTTGAACGCGTCCAGCGTAGGATGACAAAGTTAATCCCCCAAATTAGAAACCTCTCATATGAAGAAAGATTAACAAAGCTTAAATTGCATTCACTGGAAAGGCGAAGAGTTAGTGGTGACTAACTTTGAGTTCAAATTGACCTGTCCTGAACATGGAAGCCGCATCGAAGATTTTCGAATGATATAGCGTCAAGACAAATATGGGTCGAAATGATTCGTGGTGACTGTCTCTTCTTCCTCGAGGTCACCTGTGAAATAATTATATCGTAATACAAGTGATAAACCTGTGACTTATGTTCAGAGGAGATTAATTTCTGTAAAGAAAGGAGCTTACCTATTCCGGGTGCTCGGCCGGCATCATTACCGAACTCCAAGAACTATCTAGAATACTGGCAGTTATAATGATATTTCTTACTAGTAGCCCGGAAACGATACTTCCCAAGGTAACAAAATCGTAGACTTGGGTGGACTTCTGAAGATCATATGGCACGAATCGCAGGAAATATCTTGAATGTACTTGTTAATTAACTGGTGCGTGTTCACGTCTCGGAGGTTAGGTGCAAGCTGGTGTGGCTTCCAGGCCCCTCCCCCCCCCCCCCCCCCCTCCACTCCCGTACGGGATGCGTCCAGTTATGGTGAGTCAAATTTTATTTAGGGAGATATAATAAATTTTTCAGGAGTTTTAATTATATCCAGTCTTAAATAATACTTTTATGGTAATTTTATTAACCTTTAAACTGGGGGAGTTAAGTTCACAAAAAATTACTAGATACGTTGACCCTTTGGCTGATGCAATATTCTTCCACTGTTACCAGGGAGTCTCTAGGAACATTTTCTTGGAATAGTTAGTAATGTTAGTAGTTACCTGATATAACGATTTTAATTTGGTATGTCAGGGGTTAGAAAGTTAGGTCGGAATTTTCGACATGTGTGCTAATTATTCCTGGACCATACATATATATATACATCAGTTATATTACTATTACTTATTCAAAAACATTTCAAAAGTCACGCAGAGTAACAATTCAACAAATATTATTCATATACAGTTTACTTATTAATTTACTTAGTAACTCCTTAACCCACACATAACAAGCAACTCACTAGATTTAATTTTGCTTATTAGATTCTTGGTGTCTATGCAAGATAAGATCTGTGTTTATGAAAGGGTAATCAGAAGCCGTCGTAGCCCAGCTGTTGGAGCTTCCTCCGTTGTCTCGCATTCCAGAGTTCCACCCAAAATCAATCAGTACGATGTCTTTTACATTTCACATAATATAATTGTTTTTCTTTTATTATTAAGATGTGAATATTAATTTGGAAAGAATATGGTAACTTACCAGACAATCTATATATAGCATTGGAGATCAAATCGATATGGATGTGACTGTAGAACATTGGTAAGTCCGGGACACTGCGTTGCCTAGATAATAGTCTTTTGGTCACGTAAACGTTTCTCACAACTTTGGTAACAATTATCTGTCCATGTGTGCGTGTACCATCCTAGCAGTCTTCACCTTGTTGTGTTAACAGAATTAAGAAATAGCTTTCTAGCCTATTCCATTGCTGGTGCTTTCTCTTTGTCTAACCTATGTTTAGTGATTTCCATACGTCAGTGTTAGAGGAAAGTGACCATCTGTCCGGCCACCACTTGAGCGCATCTAGATCTCCTGGTACTCTCCCTTAAACGTCTTCGTTAGTAAATGTCAGCAATTACGCATAACCTTCAAGTAAGGATACTTAAGACTTTCTTCTGTTAGCTTGATGACATATATCTCAATCTGAATGACCCCAATTGATCTCGGGGGTCACACTTCTTGCATTTTTTAATGCTAAAACTGTTTGCTGCTGATTTCTCTTCTTTCAGCATTATCCTCTGTTCTCAACCAATGATATGTTCTCTCCCCCTCACCAGCACTCCTTTAGCTATGAAATCCTTGTCTTCAATTTTGTGATGTGGACCTAGTAAATGGAACTCTATTACACGTTTGTTGATTTTCAATGAAAATACAGGCAGCAAACCCTTCTTACCTTAGTTTTATAATTTTTATTTAAACATAACACTTATAAACTCGTTGGGCATAATCTTCCTTAACTGAATCCATGTTGATGCTTTGAGAGAAATCATCATATTTTAAGTTTTCCAAGAGACGTTTCCTTGCAAGCTTCTCTAGCGCCTAACTGATAATGGTCGATTATGAAGGTATTGAGTAGTTTAGTGGCTATTTGGTAGTTTAGTTTAGTAGCTATTGAGTAGTTTAGTTAGGAGGTAATGGAAGGTTCAAGTCAGCAGTTACATGTTTCAGTCTCCACATATCCTGTTTCTTGTTTACAGTGTACTCACTTATTTGTACTCACCTGCCTGCCTGCCTGTCTGCATTATCCAGCTCTTGGACCCCACTTTTCTACCCGTTGGTTGTTTAATGCAATGATCTCTATGCTATTTATCAATCATATCTGCTTTTAAAATTATTAATAGAGTTAGCCTCAACAACCTGCTCCTTTAGGTCATTCCATTTACTCACTACCATTAAGCTAAAAGAACATTTTCTAACATCTCTATGACACATCTGAGTCTCGCGCTCTCATCCATGCCTCCCTTGTTCTATTGTTATTCATTGTAAACATTTTCTCTGTTTCCCTCTTATCAATCCCTTTAAGTATTTTATACGTCTGTGTCATGTCCCCCACTTTCCCTCCCATTTCTAAAGTCGTCATATTTAGTTCCTTCAGTTTGTCTTCGTACCTCATCCCTCGGAGCTCTGGGACGAGTCTCGTTACAAACGTCTGCACCTTTTTGAGCTTCCTCATGTGTTGTTTTTAGATGGGGGCTCCACGATGGGGCGGGATACTCTGAACCTGGCTTCACATAGGTGTATACAATGATCTAAAAGCCTTCTTATTAAAGTTTCTGAAGGATGTTTGACTTTTGCCAGAGTAGAGTATGCGGCTGACATTATTCTATTTTATTATTTCTATTTATATTTTCCTCTGGAGTCCAGTTTGGTGTTATGTCCACGTCCAAGTCTTTTTTCTTTAGACGTTATAGTGAGGTAATTTCCCATCAACGTAAATTAGCCATTTGGTCTCCTAGCTCCTGTCCCCATTCCCATCACCTTGCACTTGTTATTGTTGAACTCTAGCAGTCATTTCTCGGGCCAGCTCTGCAACCTGTCCCAGTCATCCTGGAGAATCTTACAATCCTCATCTGTATCAGCCATCCTCATTAGTTTTTAATCATGTGCAAACTTTGACATAAATTGACATTCGCTAGTCCGACTCCTCGCCCCTCACTCTCACTCTCTGAAACCTATCTGTCAGGTTATTCATTACCCATGATAGTGCATTTCCGTCTACTCCTGCCTGCCTCTCAAGTTTGTATACCACTTTTGTGCTGTAGTCTATCAAAAGCTTTTTGGCAGTCCATAAATAGGCAATCTGCCCATCTTTCTCTGTCTTGCCGTATTTTCGTTACCTTCTCATTAAACTCCAGGAAGTTCGTCAGGCTTGATTTCCTGCTCTGAAGTTGTGTTGTTGTTTACTTACAAACAAAATTCTTTCTAGGTGTGCAACTTGTCTTAAACTTATTATTCTTTCAAGTACTTTGCAAAGGATGTGAGTGACAGTGGTTGGTAGTTAAGCGCCTTTCCTTTATCTCCTTTCTTGTAGATTGACAACACATGTGCCTTCTTCCAGCATTTTGTTAATTCCTCCAGTGTAAGTTACTCATTATAGATTAGTGCTAGAGGTATACTAAAGGCCTATGCTGCTTCTTTTAACATCCATGGTGATACTCTATGTGGCCAAGTAGCTTTAGTTACATTCCGTGATGCTAGCAGTATTCTTAGTTCCTCTGTTGTTACCTCAATATTTAGTAATTTCTCATCAGGGGCTGCTTCCTCATCTAGCTCTGGCAGCTGTACAGGCTCAATAGTGAACACTCCATGGAAGCTGGCATTGAGCTCCTCACAAATTTCTTTATCACTTTCTGTATACTGGCCTCCCCTTTTTCGGAACCTGGTCACTTGGTCATTCACTGTCATTTTCCTTCTTATATATAGCTATGTAAGAGTTTCAGCTGGCTCTTTGCTTTGGAGGAAATATCATTTACATGCTTTCTTTCTGCCAATATTCTTAAGTTTATATAATTATTCCTGACCCTGTTGCATCTTTACCAGTTTACCTTTGTCCTTTGCCTTCTGTATTTCCTCCACTGCCTCCTGCTTTTCACTTTTGCTTCCTGGCACTGTCTATTGAACCACGGGTTAATATATGTTCTCCTACTTTTTGTCCTTAATGGTGGTATGAATGACTCTTCTGCCTCTTTGAACCTCAGTTTTATTTAGTCCATCATTTCCTGGACAGTCTTCCCTCTGAGATCTTCCTCCCATTGCCCACTTCCCAGATACTCTTTTAATTTCAAATAACTTAGTTTCATATTACATGTAAGTGATGGTGGTGGGTGAGTATTTATGATTCACATGCTGCTTGGCGGAAGGTAGTAGATGAGTGTTCATGATTATTAAGTTGGTTTCAGTAAGGCAGTGGATGAGTGTTTATGGTCCGAATGTTATAGTAAAGCTAGATACAATGAGTTTTACAAATTCTTCTGAGTCATTAAACCTTAATGGAAATCTGATTTAATTTGTAACGTTCTATTGAATTAAACATCAAATCTTCACTTGTGAGTTTATTTGAATGTCTGAATGTTTGTTTGCATTAGTGTGTTTGTGTGTGTGTGCTAATTATGTCTTGACCATACATATATATATAGACATTATTTACGTTACTTTCACGTTTTCAAATATATTCCAGAGTTCATGAACAGTAACAATTCAATAAATATTATTCATTACCAGTTTACTTATTTATTTATTTGGTAACTCATTAAACCCCCACACAAAACAAGCCAAACACTTGATTTCATTTTGCTTATTGTATTCCTGGTGTTTCTGCAAGATAAGATCTGTGTTTAAGAAAGAGTAATTAGAAGCCGACGTAATTCAGCGATGGGAGCGTCCTCCGCGGCCTCGCAGTCCCGAGTTCCACCCAAAAAGGTTTCTTGACCAATGGGTCTTCTTTTACTGTTTAAGTAATACATGTTTTTTTCTGGTTGCTTTTATTATTAAGATATGAGTATTAATTTAAAAAACATCTAGTAAATTATCACTTTTTATCAGAAAATCTGAAGAGAAAATTGTAGATCAAATCGATATGGATGTGACTATGAAACATTAGTAAGTCCGGGACACTGCGTTGCCTAGATAATAGTCTTTTGGTCACCTAAACGTACCTCACAACTTTGATGTCAATTATCTGTCCATGTGTGCGTGTGCCATCCTAGAAGCCTTCACCTTGTTTTGTTAACAGAATTAAGAAATAGCTTTCTACTCTACACTATTCCTGGTGCCTTCTCTTCGTTTCACCTATATTTAAACCTTTGTATTTATTAGTGTTAAAGGAAAGACATCATCTGTCTGACCACCGCTTAGGAGCATCTATATCTCCTTATACTCACCCTCAAACGTCTTCGTTAGTAAATCTCACCAATTATGTATAATCCGCAAGTAAGGATTCTTAAGAGTTTCTTCTGTCAGTTTGATGACATATATCACAGTCTGAATGACCCCAAATGATCTCGTGGGGGTTCACTACTTGCATTTTTTAATACTTGCAACTGTTCGCCACTGATTTCTCTTCTTTCAGCATTAGCCTCTGTTTTCAACCAATGATATGTTCTCTCCTCCACACCAGCACGCCTTTAGTTTGGAAATCCAGATCCTCAATTTTAGGATGGTGGCCTACTAAATAGAACTGTGTTACATGTTTGTTGGTTATCAATGAAAATACAGGCAGGTAACCCCTCTTCCCTTAGTTGTAACATTTTTTTTTAAACATAACCCTTATAACTCATAGGACATTATATGAATTAACAGAATCCTTGCAAGAGATTTGAGAGAAATCTTCCTTTTTTTAAGCATTCCAAGAGACGTTTTCTTACAAGCATCTGTAGTGCCTAACTTAGAATGGTTGATAATGAAGCTACTGTGTAGTTTAATGACTCCTGTGTCCTTTCATTCTGGCATATTGACACTACATTTGCTGTCTTCTATTCCTTTGGCAACTCCTTCTTTTTTGTGATGAGTTGAAGAGTTAATGGGAGGCTCAGGTCTGCAGCTACATCTTTCCCTCTCAACGAATACCATTTGTTGTTTACAGTGTACTTACCTATTTGTGCCTGCTGGATCGAGCTCTAGGTCTTGGACCTTGCTTTTCTGGCCGTTAATTGTTTAGTGCAATGTCTTCTGTCCTATTTCTTTATCATTCCTGCTTTTGATGTTATGATTGGAGTTAATCTCTACATCCTGTTCCTTTAGGTCATTTCATTTACTCACTAACCTTACTCTAAAATAAAAATTTCAAAATCTCCATGACACACCTGAGTGTCAAGCTTTCATTCGTGCTCTCATATTCTATTGTTATTCATTGTAAACATTTATTCTCTTTCCATCTTGTCAATTCCTCTAAGTATCTTATACGTATGTATCATATCCACTATTACCCTCCTCGCAAGTATCCAAACTAGCGGATTATGCATAATTGCTGAGATTGACAAAGAAGACGTTTGTGGGACAGTATAAGAAGATCTAGATGCTAGATATTGATTTGATCTTCAATTTTCTCTTTGGATTATCTGATAAAAAGTGATCTTTACTACATTCTTTCAAAATTAAAACTAACATCATAAAAATAAAGGAAACTAGGAAGAACATTTATTACGTGAACAGTAAAAGAAGACACATCGAAATCCATGGGTTGAACTCCGGACTACTAGGCCTCGGAGGACGCTCCCACACCTGGCCTACAGCGACTTCTGATTGCTCTTTCATAAACACAGACCTTATTTTGCATTATCAACAAGAATTTAATAATTATCACTTTCGCTCCCAGCGGACCGAAATATGGGTCCGATTTCGGTTACTCGCTTCAGCACAATAGATGTAAATTTAAGTCTGATTAATAAATATTTGTATAAAATCCCATTTAAATCCGATTTACTTGGGGTTGGTTTTAAAATGCGCACCATTAAATTCTCGTTCTCTCCACTAGGCCGCATGGCACCTCGGCCTACGCGGTCACGTGTTCGGCCCATTATTTTCTTGTCACGTGGACTGGGTGGATCGCTCTTCCCTCGCGCACCAAACTCGATCGGGTTTCAGCAGTTTTACCCGTTCCCATGTCTATTATACCCAATACATTCATTTACAATGGATCCTGCTCAAGGCCAAAGCCGTTCTACGCCCAAGGGAGCGTCCAGTTCATCGAAAGAGGACAAAATAAGTGTGATCTATAGGAGGTAAAGTGGAGTGAAACTAACACCAACAAAGATTCCCAGCCTCGTGGAAGCCTTATCCGACGTGGATTATGATGATGGTGATATTGAGGGCATTGAAGCTGATTTGAATGATTACAATGAGTATAGTGACGTTCGGGGCACTGGAGCGCACGAGGCAACAACGAGTGATGAAGAGACTGAGGACATTACCGAGGAGGAGGAGGCACCGCCACCCACGCCTCCTACCAAGAGGCGCACACGTGCTGTATGTAAACCACAAAGAAAGCTAAGTACACGAAATGTTTCTCGTCGTAGAAAAACAACACATAAACTGTGGAAAGTGGTTCTAGCAGTGATTTTAGCATGGAATTTATAAGTGATGAGTAAAGTGAGGAAGATAGATCAGCCGAGCCTCCTCGAAGGCGTACACGTCCAGTACGTACTCGGCAGCCTAGGGCTAGTGATGCCTGGAGTCGTAGCAACACTCCCCCAATTGTTGATGATTTTACTGGAACCCCTGGCATGACCATTCCCAAGCCTACGAGTGTACTATCATATATTCAACTGTTCTTTACTCGTTCATTGATTGAGTTCTTATCAACTGAAACAAATTTGTACGCCTCACAGATATTCCGGATGGCCAATGAAAATGTCGAAGATATTTGGAAACCAGTGAAGGTCAAAGAAATGGCCAGATTTTTGGGACTGTGCATATTGATGGGGATAAACAGGCTCCCAACTATGAGGATGTATTGGCAAACAACAAAACTATGGCATGTTCGGTTTTTCAACTTGTTTATGACGACGAAACGTTTCCAGCATATAAGCCAGTTTTTCCATACATTCAATAACAATGCAGTTCCCTTGAACAATACTGATAAATTGATAAAAGTGAGACCAGTGATGGATTATTTGAAACAAAGGTTTGGAGAAGTTTACTTGGCAAAGAGAGAGTTGTGTTTAGATGAAGGTACAATGGCATGGCGTTGCCGACTCTTGTTCAAAGTATACATTCCAAACAAACCAGACAAATATGGTGTGAAACTATATATGCTTGCTGAATCAACATCTGGACACTTATATGACTTTGACGTTTATTCAGGTATTGGTAAAACGATCATAGAAACAGTTACGGGGTTGATTCGGCCTCTAGTGAACAAGGGTCACCATTTGTACATGGATAATTACTACAACTCAGTTATCCTAACAGAAAAGTTGATTGAACTTGGGGTCTACACATGTGGCACAATTAGACTAATACGTGGCGCCCCAAGGGAATTGCAAGCTCTAGCCCAGGTAGACTTCCAGTGGATACCACCGTATACCGCCGCAAAGATAACACCTTTGTTCTACTGTGGAAAGACAAGCGATTGGTCTCAATCATTACCAACATCCACAATATAGACACTCAGGAAGTTCAGCGAAGGAAACGAATTCGCAAACGCTACTGAACAACTGCACTAGAACAGGTAACAGTGAACAAACCCACTGCAATTTGCGAGTACAATAAGTTCATGAAAGGTGTGGGCCACTTCGGTCAAATGGTCAAGTATTACCATTTCACCAGGAAAACTCACAAGTAGACCAAGAAGATAACGTTTTATTTTCTGCAAATGGCTTTGCATAATGCCTTTGTTTTGTACAAATACAACACCAGTGATCGCAAGAGGCAATCATTGCTACAGTTCCACGAGGTTGCAATTTGGTCCCTATTGAACTGGGGCACGGAAGAGTGGCCTCAAACAGCAACAACATCTACACATTTGCATGAAAATGACCCTATGGGAGGGCCAAAAAATGAGGGGAGTAAACTTTATTTAATATATGGGAGATGTTTATATATAGCGACTATTTCATCTGATAAAGAACCCTCAGAAAGATAAAGTAGAAGGCATTGTTCATAACTCGAGACATGATCACTACCTTATACAATTCTCAGAGGGATTGATTCCCATCCTACTTTCTGGAAACAAACAAAAAAAATAAACATATAAATAGAATTACTATCTTCTATGTTGACATCGATATTACTTACTTCCCCAATATTAGTACTTAAGACATATATCTTTACCAGTCTAATTACCTCCCCAATTTATATTGTAGTTATTTGTTCATATAAAACCTTGCTACTGATACCAAAATGAACGACGTAGCACGAAAATTGAGAAGAGAAAATTAAAAAGAATACACATTCAAGTGCCAGTGCAGTGTGCATGTTGATGGGTGCTCGTTCACAGGTAAGGTTCAGACGATTTTCGGGTTTGCTGTGGGTGGCACGCCGGGCATTTTTTTGGCCTTCCATGTATACATCCCTTTAGAGAATTCTATTGCAAACAATTTGATACCAAAATGAACGACGTAGCATGACAATTAAAATGAGAAAACTGAAAAGATTATACACATTTTAGTGTGGGTGGGCGCTCCCGGGAAATACCAGTCACACTCACCGTTGGGTGCGCTGGAGATCACCTGGCCGGCCACGCAAACGATCGCGTTTTTTTTTATTTTTTTGAGAAACTCACGAATCTTCAAATTAAGAGATTCGCCACATTCCGTGCTGCTTGGAACTTTTTGCTGTGCGTAGCTGAATCCAGTTTTTATCTTTTTGATGGGGCGTTCTCCTTCTCCTTGTCCTACTATTTGTGGTTCTCCATCTCCTCCTTCTCTTCCTTTCTGTTTGGGATTCTCTTCCTCAAAAATGAGCTTGTAATAACTGTATTATGTGCATCCCTATTGCTTGTGATTCTCTTCCTCCTCCTTTTCCTCGTACTGTTTGTGATTCTCTTCTACCTCCTACTATTTCTGATTCTCTTCCTCCTCATTCTCCTCCTACTGTTTCTGTTTCTTTTCCTCCTCCTTCTCCTTCTCCTGTTTCTGATTCTCTTCCTCCTCCTTCTCCTCCTCCTGTTTCTGATTCTCTTCCTCCTCCTTTTCCTTCTATTGTTTGTGATTCTCCTCCTCTTCCTCCTTCTCCTTGTAATTCTCTTGTTATTTCTTCTTCCTCGACTTCCACATTAATGTTAAATTTAATGCTAGCAAATGGGTCTGAGGAATTAATATTCTTAGCCAACATTTTACATTCCACTTCATTATTACCGTCTTGAGGATCAGGTTTCATAACCACAAATTGGGGCTAGTGAATTTTCTTTCATTGGGAAAGTATCCATATAAAATCCACAATCAAATATATCTTGACTTGCAGCATGGGTACATAATATCAACAATTTGTTCATGTAAAATCGTTTTCCTTCTGTCCCGGGCCTGAGGAGGTTGGAACATTTGGAACTTAACCTCCAAAGAGAGCTGTGGTTGCTGCACCAGACTGTTACTTGCGTACAGGTGGACAACGTCCCGCAACCAATATCTGCTAGAATGGACAACCAACCTCGGCAGTCA